>NC_041398.2:187417730-187717730 GCF_900747795.2 Erpetoichthys calabaricus
GTTCGATACTTTTGGATGTATGGATTTGTATCCATTATTGGCTGTAAAAATTTCTAATACGTCCAATCGTTTAACTCTTTTGATTCTATGTTGCATCGCTTCTCCGTGATCATAAATATAAACCTGACCGAATTGTGGTTTCTTTGAAATTAAACTTAGTAGCTTAGTAGCTCTGTCATATCACCTATGTCCATATATTTGATCTCTTTTTGCTGTTCCATTATTTCACCAAGTAATAATTTCCATTTGTTAGCACTAATGCAATCTTTACTATTTTACAGTCTTTTGAGACTTTCAAATTTTAGTATTTTCATAATTTCTAACCTGCTCTGCATATGTATCGCGGCAACATTTTTGAACCTCTTTACGACATTCTACTTTGTCTTCTACTCTTTGTCTTTTCTTCTTCTACTGTTTGTCTTTTATTTCCACCCCTGCTTGGACCTGTTAGGTTTTCAATTCATCTCTTCGTCTCGCGGAACGTAAAATTATCTCTCTGAAAATGTCTCATCTCATCTCATCTCTCTGAAAATGTCTTATCTCTTCCCAAGATTTTTTTATATAATAGAGAGATCTGATTAAAAATCTTAATTAAACAATTAACAACTGGGCAATTATTGTGACAGTTTAAGCCTTTTCCTTTAAGGTTTTTTTTATAACATTCAGTCTACATCTGAATAGATCTATACAGTATACTTATCTGGGCGAGGTTCATGGTTTGCTGACACCTGCAATTTCCCCAAATGTGGGAAACTCGACTGCGTAATTTGTAGTATTGGGAAGCTGCGTTCACACTCTGAATTCATTTTCTAAACATTTAAATTTGTATTGCACTGTATGTATAATTTGTATATGATAAATCAAATTTGATTTGATTTGATTTTTATACATAAAAATGTAAGGTTTTTCTGTCTGTCCATCAAAAACTTAGTGTGCGTTTTTGCTTTCGAAGTTTGATCTTGATTTTCGTTGACAGCTTATGCCATGACACATACAACAATACCCACCCTTTTTTCTTCTGGAAGGCCACTGAAGACACGGAGGCATGCATCCCATGTCAGGAAATGAACGTCTGTGGGCAAAAAGAAAGTAGGTGAGGGCATGAATCATTCATGTGGCATTACTGACACAGACCAAACCTCACTAGTAGCAGGAGGAAAGTCACAGCAGTACATCCACAAATGAATGAGAAACACAGCAAGAAACTGCCGCACATACCAAAGCAAAAGATCATCCTGAAATTCCAGAGCAACTGCAAGACTAAACTGTGTACAGCACACACCCAGTATCATCTGTTCTCCAACCTTGTGGCAGTCCTGACACAAAGACTACAATTCCCATAATCCTCTGCCGTGGACAGTTTCATCAACACTCACAGTTTTAAAATTAGCACTGGCAAAACCGTGATGTCATCATAGATCACATCTCCTATGTTTTTTTTCTTTCCTCAGCCACTTTGAGATAACAAGTTCATTCCCTCACTGAATCACTGCTTTCATCTTACAGTGTGTCTTTTGATCTCATTGTTCCATGTGTTTAGTCAAATTGCATTTACAAAAGACACTTTGCCCCTCCATTACTTTCATCTAAACCATTTTTGGAGACTATATGGTCTAAAACTGGCTTATGCAGTTTTGCCAGTCATTACCTATTATAATAGTATATTTGCCATCACCTGCGCAGTAACATTTGTCCCCCCTCCATATATGTAGTCAAGTGTGTCATTTTACTGTGTACACCACACTTGACAATAACAGTGAACTGCACAACTTTAAGTTTTTGAAAGTGCCAACACAGTTGTCCACCTACATATTGTCATTAACTTGCCAATACAAAAGAAAAACCAATGTTAACCACTTTTAGAAGAAATCAAAATTCAGGCAGAAATTAAAAAAAAAAAAAACACACAATCACCTTTAGAACATTTACAAATACCGCTATTGGTGCTGTCCTTTACAAACTCTGTTAGAACACACAGTACCTCAGGCTTTTGGTTTAACGTTTCATCTCATTCTTGCATTCCTTTGTCTTTGTGTTTTCGTACTCCTCTCTCTTTTTCCAATAAAAAACTTCTTTTGTTTTGAATTTTCATGTTACACTGCTTCTGGAGTGCTTTTTTCCATTCCTTTTTATTTGAGGACCACACAACCACAATGCATAGTTATCAACAACTTCTTATCTTTGCTATCTGTTACAGCCTCTATTGATACTCCTCCATAACATGGTGCCTATATGTTTAATATTCATAATCAAGTTTATCATTATAATGGTGAACATGCACATTTTTTGAGGACTGATTGTCTGCTTGTTGCACTAATTATAAATAACTTTATTATACTGTGTGGCAGACGACCAGGGACCTTGCCCCCCCTGGGATGCCTGGAGAAGGGAAGGACTGGGAGAGGGGCAATATCTTCCCTTGGGCACAAGAGGGCAGCACCCCTGGATAGCATCCGGGTCACAGATACAGAGCTGGGAAGCTCAACCCTGTGGGGGTCCGTGGACCCTGCCAGGGGGTGCCTGGACAGCTCTGGAGCCTTAGCATACACACACACCTGGAAGTGCTGCCGGATGTTAATTAGGAAGCACCTAGAGAACTTTCGGATGCAGTATAAAGGAGGCCGCCTCACTTCACTCGGGGAGCTGGAGTCGGGTGGAAGTGGACATGAGCTTGCGAGAGAGGAGTGGAGGCGGCAGAAGAAAAAGAAAAGGACTGTGAGCTGAGTTTGTTATGGAGGTTTGTGCACTATGTGTTGCATAAAAGAAAATAAATAGCGTGTGTTTGGACATTTGGCTGTCTCAGTGTCTGTCTGTGTCTGTGCATCTTTCACAACTGTAATATTTTAGTGATCAAATGTTTATAGGAGTTTAAATAACACTAATGAACAATAGAAATAATAATAACAAACAGGTTTTTCATAAAATAAACATTCAAGGCAAGACAGTGATAATGAGAGTCGAAATAGTACAAAAATGATACTATAAACTCATGGAAGTATGTATGGAAGTGTAGAAATGGTAACCCAAGAACTCGTTTGCCTTCATGTTGCATTTCTTTCAATCATCTCCACATATGTTGCATTAGCCAAACAGATCAAAAGAAAGAGCTAAATCATTTAGTGCCATGTGGCAGAAGAAAGCAGCAGAGTCGTAGTATTCAGACTGGTTGCCAGTAGCCACCCCAAGTAAACACATCATGACTGACTTATGCCATATTAACAGTACGGTATAAATAATTGGCCAGTTTGTGTGTGCATAAAAGATGGCTGGGTGACTGAAACCTGATTACAAGTCACTGTAATGGTAGACAGCGGGGCTGCTGGAGAATTTCTGATGCTCACACAATACACAATGCCAAGAATTCTCTTTTATATTCAACAATATACAAGCTGTATTTACACTTTTAAATATGTGAATTTAGTCCTGTGACAGCCTGTTTAAATTTGTTTCTAAATCTTGCCACGATTCTGTTCTGGGAAAGGCAAGTTTGTTGAGGGATGATTTTTGGGTTATGTTTTTCTTAAATAACTGACTTCGTTTAGCAGTCAAGTGTTTTAAATGTGTTTCAGCTCCTTTTGCTGATGGGGAAGGCTCCTGTACATACCCCTTCTAATTACTTAGCATCCAGGTTTGCTCTAGTGGCTCACAGATTCCATGTATTTGTTGAAAAAAATACTTCTGCTTTATATCATGGTGGGCAGACACAGCAATACTACTATTCAAATATGCAGAATGCATTGTTTCTTATAGAGTGCACCAATGCATTTGCATCTTTTCATATTACAATTTTGGGTTTCACTTGACCATAGAGTGAAGAGCTGTTATTATTTATTTCAAAAATGTGATTTTGTTATTACTGTTAAATTCAGCAAGGAATAAAAAATAATTTGTATATGTAGTAAACATCCATCCCACGCTTGCCACTCTGCCCACTGGTATTAGACATAACCCTCTTTCTTCACATTGTGGGTGGTGTGTCCTAATGGTAGCTCCATGTGTTTTTTTTTGGACAACCAAGCTATTGGGGTAACCCATCCACCAGGCTCTCACCAGTGAACACAGTTCTCAGGGCCAATTCCACAAACCGGTCCTGGTGTTCCTGTTCCAGGTAAGGTCCTCTTTGAGTTAATCCAAACTATCACATGGCTTGTTGTTGTAGTTTTTTGTCTGTCCCCCTCAACTCTGACCAATGCTTTCCAGACATTTTCCATGGTAACATCCCAATGAACTTTTGAAATTTTGCTTAACATCCTAACAGAATAAGTGTGTATATTTCCATATAATCCATAGCTACATTTTGGATGGGGAGTACAGGAAAAAAATGTATTTACCTTTACAAGCAAATTTATAAAGAGACAGTTACATTTTTTTTTACCAACCATTTTTAAAATTCCACATTTAAATGCTTTTATGTTGCACAATAAATAAACCAAGCTGTAAGATTGTTCTTATCATTACAATATTTAAATCTCATTCTTGTTTTTTTCCCTGTCTTACTGGTACTGTCGTTAGTAAAACTAACAAACCTTCTACTTCTTAAACAAACCAGTACCCAGATCATTGTTTGGGCAGATTTGCCTACCCCAATCTCTGGTCTTGGATGTAAAGCTGTGCTAAAAATGATTTTTAAATACTTCCTCAGCTCCCACAAAATATAGTTCATGCCTGTCAAGCACTTGGGTCCTTAACAGATAAATCTGGCAGACCGCAAGTCCTTGATAGAGGGACCGGGGTCAGTGGAATAGTAAGAGATGCCGACACAGAAATGTAATTTGAAAAAAAGTGCAATTTATTGTACAGTAAATGGCGCAAACAGTCACAAAAGTTGTGCATTGCAAAAAGGCAAAGAACTAAAAAAAAATCCTGTAAAAATTGCACCCATCCAATTGTTCCCTCAGGGTCCTTCTCTCAAATATAAATTCATTTTATTAACCTACTCCTGTACTGAAGCAACACCGTACATCCTCCTGCTCACTCAGCCTTTTCTTCCCCCTTACACTTCCTCGATAGGCCTTTATAAGTTCTCCCAGCAATCAGCTGGCAAGGGACCTGGACACCCATCCCCCCGTCACGCTCTTCGGGTACCTTTAAATCTGGGAGCTTTCCGCACCCGCACGCTCAGCTAATCACAAAATGGTGGTAGTTCTCACCCATGCACACCTCCAGACACCCACATTGGTCCTCCTCAACTGCGCCTCCTCAGCGAACAAAAGCAATAAAACAAAAACCATCCCAAAAACAAATCCAGCCTTCAATTTCTGTGCTCTATCTTGCTGCCTTGAAGCCCCAGGCTGCAAGCAAGCGTCTCCCGAGGACATAGACAAGCGGCCCCCGACTTAACTCCCAGAAAGACACCACCCACACCATCCAAAATCCCCCCAAGACGCGCCATCCAGCAACCGCAGATACCGCCCCACACCCCCTCACGAGCACCGGAAAGGTCGCAGGTATGTGCCATTTCTCCGAGTTTAATTTATAATACAGCGGACAAACCAGAAACTGTCCTGCCTGAAGTTGATAAGGCCTTCTATGTACCTACATTGTGTTAAAGGGAGTTGCAGCTTCACAATGCCCTAATCTCATTTCATTTCACTCTTAATCCCTGATTTACTGCTATACTGTGCTAGATCTCTTAAGCATCCTTGCAGCAAGCAAAAAACTGGGTTTATTTTTAATTAAAGAAAATAACTGGCATATTTCTGATTTTCTCTTCATTATAATAATAGCTTTAAAATCACAAATCTGAAGAGCCCTTTTAATGTCACTATTATTTTAGCTACTTCAGCCAACACATGGTTTCAATGGAGTCTGTCATAGGTAGCTGAAAAATAAATATTAAGTTCACTTAAATGATCTCAACTGTAAGTGTAAAGGGAAAAAAGACAAATTGACTTCAGTTTTAGGCCTGTTTATACCTTGTGTGTCTGTGTAGGCACAGGGGTCCATGTGACATAAATTTCATCAGAAGTTATGTCGTGACGAAGGTGAGTCTGCACCCACGTGCCGCCAGATGTTTGTGTCTGCGCGGTCCTGTTGTGAACCACTGTGGACACACTAGACAACAAAATGTGGACACGTGTTAAGAGAAGGCCAGTGCACGTGCATGGAATGATTCTGCATCAGCTCAGTGCTTCACTCACATGATTGTACTGCAAACTAAACAGGCTGCAAATCCTCTAACCAAGACCACATCTGCAGCTGTCTGCATCCATTCAGTTTTGGAGTATAAATATTCATTTGTCCTGTATATAATTCCTTGACTGGCTTCTGCCAGTAACACCGAACTGGCATCTCATGTTGGGATGTGCTAGGTTGGTACCCAGATATCTTTAACAACTGCTAGAAAAAGGAAGAAGAATTAATTAATGACTGTGTTTAACAAGTCTGAACAATTAAACGTGATTTCTTATGTGTACTATAGGTTGATAGAGGTAGTTTAAGGTGTGCCCTATTCCAGTTTCTCTTTAATGATAGAAAGATAGATGAATAGATAGATAGATGTGAAAGCCACTACATGATAGATAGACAGATAGATAGATAGAAAATGTCTCCTGGGAGAAATCATATCATTTTGTGTGCACAGTGGACCTTGTTTTTGTAAAATCATATGTTTTCAAGTGTCACAGTTATTTGTAAAGTGAAACTTTCACACAACTATGCCCGAACCATAAGCTGTACATGCTATGCTGAAAGTAAAACAAATATTTTACAGAAAATCCAAAAATCAAGTATTAGCCGCATTGAAGAATTCCCCAGTAAAGGTTGGAAAATGTTTCTGAGGACTGGATGGCCTAGTCTTTCTAGCTCAGCATATTTCCACCATGACCCTCATTAGAATAAGCTGAGTAACAGTGAGGTAAAGCAATAAAGTAAATACTAATTAATAAAAATTATTAACCAAGTCATAGGTCGTCTTGTAGCCTGGCTGTTACAAGCTAAAGCACAATTCTGTCCATTTCATTTTCTGCATCAGAGTTACTGTGTGACCTTGAGCAAATCAGTTAACCAGTGTATGTTTCAAATGTAAAATATACATGAATGAATACAACTGTTTAGTGTCTGATTTTGTAGCTCATCATGGTTAAAAGTATTTGTCAAGTATCAATTCATAATATATACATTCACATGTATTCTTTATCATGTTTGCTTTAGTTATACCTGAAATGTGTTGAGCTAGTTCACATCTTCCCAACATACAATAAACTAATTTGAAACTTCAGATATATTGATACAAACTGACTAAAACCCATGAAGAAGAATACTTTTATTACATTTCTGCACATACTAGTATATGAGGTTCATAGCAGGGATGAAGTGCTGCTAACCTCACCAGGGGATGAGGAAGAATAGTTAAGGAACTCTAAGGAGCACTCACCTTTTACTTTGATGATTTTTGTCCTGAGTTCATAAAGGTTCTGGATTTTGTTGGGCTGTCTTGGTTTACAAACCTCTTCAACATTGCATGGATGTTGTGATCATTGCCTATGGATTGGCAAATTGAGTTGGTGGTCCCCATCTTTAAGAAAGGGGATCGGATGGTGTGTTTCAACTTTAGGGGGATCACACTCCTCAGACTCCTTGGAAAGGCTTCTGTCAGAGTTCTAGAAAGGAGGATCCAGTTCTTGGCTGAGCCTCAGATTTAGGTGGATCAATGTGGATTTCAATCCAGGAACACCGGACCAGAATTGTACCCTCGGAAGTATTATTGGAATATGCCCAACTAATACACATGTGCTTTTTGGACTTGGAAAAGTCATATGACCGTGTCATTAGGTGTTTTCTGTGCGGGGTGCTTTGGGAGTATGGGGTACCCAGCCTGCTAGTGCGGGCTATTTGGCTCCTGTAGAAACGGAGTGAAAGCATAGTCAGTAAGTCAGACTCATTCCTGGTGGGTGTGCGACTCCACCAGGGCTGCCCTTTGTCACTGAATTTGTTAATTATTTTTCTGGAGCGAATTTCTAGGCACAGCCAATGAATGGAGGGTGTCCAGTTTTGTAACCCCAGGATCTGATCTCTGTTTATTGTGAATGATGTGGTCCTGGTTGCTTTTATCAGGCAGTGACCTACCCCTAACCCTCTCCATATTTGGGATGAGGTGCTACCTCAAGCAGAGGTGTTAAGAACCTTGGGATCTTGTTTATAAGTAAGGAAAGAAGGGAGCAGGAGATCGGCAGGTGGATTGGAGCAGCGTCTGCAGTTATGTGGGCTTTGTATTTGCCGGTCATGGTGAAGTTGGAGTTGAGCCAAAAGGGGAAGCTCTTGATTTACCCTTCGTTTTTCATTTCCAACAGTCAACTACACAAGCTGTGGGTAGGGACCACAAAGAAGTAGATTGTGAATGCAAGTGGAAGAAATGAGTTTTCTTTGCAGGGTGTCTGGGCTCAATGTTAAAGAAAGGGTGAGATGTACAGAAATACAGGGGGAGCCCAAAGTAGAACTGCTGCTCCTCCATATTGAAAGGAGCCAGTTCAGGTGGTTCATGCATCTTATTGGCATGCTTCCTAGATGCCTCCCTGGAGAGGTGTTTTGGGCATATCTAACAGGGAGGACAGTGGGAATGCCAGTATATTCCCCTGGTTGATTTGGAGGATGGCTGGGCAACATTGCTTAGACTTCTGCACCCAGGACCATTCCCACTTGCAAGAGGTCTAAAGAAATCTCAACCAACAGTTTGGAGAGGTATCCTTCAATAAGGGCGCGCACAAAAAGGAGACCTTTAAAAGGGCGACCTCAATTGGGCGCGGCGAATAAAGGCGTTCGTATATAATTTAGATAATAATAGATAGATAATAATAAAATATCTATATAGATAGATAATAATAAAATATCTACGTGGCATTGCACATAGTTGCGTTTGCCTTTATTCACCGCGCCCAATTGAGGTCGCTCTTTTGAAGTTCGCCTTTTTGTGCGCGCCCTTATTGAATAGAACCTTTGGAGATGCTCCTTTCTACCTTTTATCCATGAAGCCATGATTCATTTATTAAATTGAAGCAGTAAATTCTGTGTCAGTTAAAAAATTAGGATGGATTATTAGTGGGAAACTTTACTGATTCACTGATGAAGTTCCAAATTTTTGTTTTGGCGTGTTTATTGGTGGATAAAGCACAACTGAAAACAACCATCAGCGATTAAGAATATTTGTTTACACAAAAAAAAAGGATAAAATATTTTTCCTTTTTGTAGTGTCTTATTAAAAAAAAACCTATTACACTGCAGGAATGCTCTAAAGGATACATAATGAATTGTGTGTGTGTGTGTGTGTGTGCCCCTCATAAGTACGAGTACAATATTAAGTCATTTTTACCTGTGTGTATTCATACTATTTGAAACTCCTTATCCCTTCTTCTGATGAAACTACATAAATTAAACTGTTAAAAATTGCTACAGTGTGCTCTGATGCTGTTCAGATTTTAGGACTTTCCTAAGTTGGCAGCTATTGTTTTAAAATGCTGAACTCCAATAAGCCCAGATGCACAAATTCAGATCCATGCTGATAGTTTCTTCTCCAGACTTTTCTATGTGTATCTGAGAAATAGCTGCATGAGCTTACTTTCTAAATATATCTGTTCCCAAAGTACTTTCTAAGATTTTTTTTTAAATTTACAGCATGTTCTAAAACGAGATACAAGTAATTGCACTTTTTTTTTTATATCAAAACCCATTACGATTTGTTATAGACAACCTTTTCGGAAGGCTAATCTACACCTGCCAGTCTAAGTCCCTCACACCTCACCTCCTCTTCACTACGCTGATTGTGCCAATTTGTTGAACTCTTGTCTAAATGTCTTCCAGCTTCTGCTGTCAGCAGTTAAAAGAAATGGTGCAATTTTGGTGCTGTTCAAAAGGTGATACTAAGTGACTGGTACTTGGCTTACAATGTTGTCTTACAGGAACATCTATTAGGAGACTGCTGAAAAGGTATCAGTGCATTAATGTTCCGTACATGTTTAGCATATTCAATATTCAAAACTCAATTCTGAATAAACAGGAAAATGTACAATTAGAAGGTTGCCAAATTTTAAAGTTGAGGCTTATCTATCATAGTATTATGCTTCTCCACATTTTTATGTAATTGGTTCCACCTACTAACAATTATTGTTACCTGGGTGGCAAGAGCACTCTGCTAAACATTTGACAGCTTTCCACAATGTGAGTGGTTTGAATAATGTTCCTACCTTTAATAAATCACTTTTATTTTACATATTAGCACAGCAAATCAATAGTAAAACATCTGTTCTAAATGAAAAATATGTACAGCATGCATCACCAAGATTAATGTTAAGTGTTTAACAGATCTTAAAGCATACACATTTGTATCCACAGAATAAGTGTAATATGTGAATTTATGTTAGAAACAGGGTGGCACGGAGGTGCAGTGGTAGTGCTGCTGCTATGCAGTATGGAGACCAGAGTTTGCATCTCAGGTCCTCCCTGTGTGGAGTTTACATGTTTTCCCAGTGTCTGCATGGGTTATCTCTGGATGCTATGGTTTCATCAGATGCAGGTTAGGTGAGCTGGGATTGTTAAATTACCCCTAGTGTATGTGTGTGTGGTCCATTACTGGTGCCCTGTCCAGGGTTTGTTCCACCCTTGCACCCTATGCAGACCTTGTCCACTGCAACCCAAGTCTGGATTAAGCGGGTTAAAAAAATGGTGTGATATGTTAGAAACAGGGCCCATAACATTTTAAGACACTTTGTTCCAATCCACACTTTTAATGTGCTATATTTGCCATGTCATGTCATTGTCCAACCTGCTATATCCCAATTACAGGGTCACAGGGGTCTGCTGGAGCCAATCCTAGCCAACAAGGCAGGAACAAATCCCGGCCAGCCCACCGCAGGACACACACACACACACTCACACACACACCAAGCACACACTAGGGACAATTTAGGATTGCCAATGCACCTAACCTGCATGTCTTTGGGCTGCGGGAGGAAACCCACGCAGACACATGGAGAACATGCAAACTCCACACAGGGAGTGCTGTATTTTTACACATAAATATAGTGGATTTCATATGGAGATTTCGCCACTTTTGTCAGCTGGACAGGTTAAACTATTAATTTATTAATGATTGTAGAATTTAGTTGCAAAAGTATTGAAGGGTGTTACATATAAATATATTATTAAAACTTTCTTAAATTAGCAAGTAAACGATATATGATCCTTATAAGTGTTAATGTTAACAATAAATCTAGATATAAATGACAATTTTACAAAGCCTACATATGATATGGAATAATACGTATAATTTTTATTTGTGACTAAGCACTAGCTCACTGGTGATGTTAATGAGCAGTGTTTAAAGTCTAAAAATGTACTGTTTGATTCTGTTTGGCAGATTAAGCCATTCTGGAAATGTCATTCATTATTTGATATTTTTAAAATCCTACACCACAGATTATTCAGCTGAAGAAAGAAGAGCAAAAGATTAGTGCAGTTCGATCTGTGACAACAGATGGCACACAACTGCAACCATATGTCATTTGTACGCACAACATTCTTCAAAACCCATTTTCCCAAAGGAACAATCAAGTGCTCAGAAATGGCTGGATTTTTCTTATTTTTGTGACCGTATTCAATTGTATAATCAAGCTCACTACTTGAAATTAATGTTTGTTAAAGATGTACCATACATAAGGAGAAACAAGGGGCAACACATGTAGTTCTGCAATTGAACATATGTGTTCTTCAGCCTGCTAAAGATTACCAAAAACAGATTCAAGTTGAAAAGAGAAGGTGCCAGTTGAAAGAAAGAATCTTCTAATTAAAGAATTCTTTGAACGCATTAAGAAGTCAATGACGATCCCAACACGTTGATAAAGCAGAATTATATATTGAATTATGTGTCATGGTCTCATGACAAATTAAAAGTATATAGCAAAACACCTAACTTGTTAAGCCAAAACACCCTGAGAGACTCACAGTCTGCACAATAAAAATGGAAAAAATTGTCATGATGTGTCATGTGCTGTGTAAAAAAGAATAGACTTGACACACATAAAAAGGTTTGGGGCAGCCACCCGTATAATATTCCTAGCTACAAAGGTTTTCTTTTTCATTCAACAGAGGTGTTGATCGTACAGAGTCCAAGACAGAACTGATGAAGGTTGGAAAAGATGGCAGTTTTAAGTGGTCAGACAGGAAGTGATGTATGTTAACCGGAAGTGATGTAGGGTGACCGGAAATGATGTTTCGCTGGCATCAGCCTGGGTGCCAGAACTGGAAGTGACATTCTTCTTGGCGCCGGGAACGGTAATGACATTCTTCTGGGCGTCGGAACCGGAAGTGACATTCTTGATTCCCGCGGCTGGTCTGTAGAGATAGCAGGAGAAGGTTTAGTGCACCCTGCCCTCCCCTGGCCTGGCATGGAATTACCTTTACTTGGTCCACACAACGTCCCCCTGTTCGCACATGTGTGACAGCTGTTAAATATGAAGTTTGTTGCCTTCTTGTGAATTTAACATAAGGCAAAATTTAAGTGGAATGCTAAATAAAAACAAAAATTATACATCTGCCACAGTCTATTTCATCATTGTGTATTTAGTATAGTGTGAGCCAATTACCTTCCATATGTAGTAAAGCTCCAAATGGCTGACTGTTGAGACAATGAAGATGGTCAATGTTGTACTGCAACTAACAAGAAAGGTGATGACTGTTTCATGGCTTTATCTAAATTTTATGTGAAATATTAAAAATGTCCTCATTCTTCCACTAAATACACTAACTAATTAAAAAGATATATACAGTATGACTAAAGCATCAATCTGTTGTTTTCCTCCTCTATTCCCACCTACTTCTTTATAACGATCCAGCAAATTCTACTCAAACTGCTAGATAATAGAATCTTGAAGCACAACTTGGGGTTTATTTCTTATAAGTCAATATCACAATACACAGCTTCTAGAAGGGGGATTGGTTGGCAGGATTGGAAGGTGTCAACCTTGACAAGTATAACAGCACCAGAGTATGTCAATTTGCATGACTAGTAATCAGAGGTCATGTCAAATTATGCGACTGTGTCATGACATTCCAGCATAGTTTAACAATTCCAAAGCATTTCTAGCTTGCCCCTGTATTGTCAGCAAATAACTTGCTGCCTGATGCAGTAATTGTTCCTGTGCAAAAGGTTTAAAGTTATGGCAAGTTCAGCTGCAATCTTGGACTAGTTTTTTTTTTTTGTTGTTTCATTGCTCTTGTGGTACATAAATCACAAGACATCAGACAAATGAGCCAAAACACCTGTGTGCCTTATTCTTCATTTCTGCATTATATGCATTGTACTTCTGGATGAGTGCTCATCGGCAGTCATACCTCATGCACTTAGTGTCCACCACTGTGGCTTAAGACAAAATCCTGTGTTTTTTGCAGAACCAGTACTTACAGATTTTGTTCAGCTCAGTCTAACTAGTCCAAGACTTGATTTGTCCAGGCGAATTATGGACTAGTTGGTCTGAGTCACTAGGTACGTGACACCACATGATTAGCAGTCATGGGACTGTGCCGCAATTGCCCTTGACTCAACTAAGACTTAAAATCGCTGTAAAATTTGTGTAATGTGACTCAGCCTTTAGTTTACTGAAGTCACTCTTTACACTTAAAAAAGTTTTCATTTCTGTATATTTTGTGAAGCAAAAAATTATATTTTTGTTTTGTAAAACACTTAAATTTAAGTA
The DNA here is from genome assembly GCF_900747795.2 of Erpetoichthys calabaricus. NCBI lineage: Eukaryota > Metazoa > Chordata > Cladistia > Polypteriformes > Polypteridae > Erpetoichthys > Erpetoichthys calabaricus. Next base: position 187,431,416 of record NC_041398.2, read on the forward strand.
AAACACTTATGTCTGAAACTTAACTTACGCTGTTTTTTTATGTGGGTAAATATAGATATGTTAATAAAACCATCTACAGCACAGATCAAAACAACATACTGATCATTTTCACTACTTGCTTCACAACACATGAAATGATGTCTGCCAAATGTACATTAAGGACGTATATGTGCAAGTGCCAGCTTTTTTAGTACTCAAAGAAGTATTTGCTTCCAGTCTGTTAAACTCTAGTAGCACTACTTACTCTTTAATATCTAAATTATTGTTTTTTTTACTAATATTCCCTATACCCACTGGCATGTTACTAATGTCTCCTCAGGAGAAACATTCAGAAAATTATTAACCAGAAATATCTGATGTTTCCTTTTTTGCTGTTTTTTTATTTCCACCTTTCTATTCTTAACATACTTCACCTGCTCCTTGAATGTTCCCTTATTGCTTATATAACTAAAAGAATCATTTTATGGTTTTCTGTCAATAAAAGATCCCAAATGTCAACCACAAAATTCTTCTGCTTTTTCCCACCAGCTTGGACAAAGCAGCACAGAGTGGTCCTTAAGGTTTTACTTTACAGAATGAGAATTTGACTTCTTATATATTGTCAATGGCCTCTGAAGCAAAGCCTCTGAATTGAACTGAATACAAAGATGAAGTGCCATTCATCCAGGAAATTTATCTTTAATACCAATCCAGAAATGTCTTGCTGCTGAGGCCTGTCTGTGTCCCATTTAAGATAGAAATATCAGAATAATCGACGTACATCGTTTTTTCTGTTTTTTAAAATAAAGTTCAGCCTCCTGTTTTTTTCCTTCTGGAGTATTATGTTTAAATTGCTGCTTTTAATAATATTAATTGTTAACTCCATGGACTGAAGATACCATTTATGTAAATTTCAAGTAAACTAAACAATTATGTGAATTAAAACATTGAATGAATAAATAAAAAATTTCACTGAATTAATAAAGTATCAAAAGTGAATTTTATCTCTTTTGTCAAACATGAACCCAAGAAAGAGAATCCTATTCTCTTACAATATATGCAGTACATAAACAATGGAACCATGAATATTAGAAATTTACTTCTAATTTAATGTAATATTAGTGATGAAGGTAATTAGTAATGTAGTAATAGTACTTTTAGTTTTGATTCCTCAATAATACTTTATTTACTTTGCAGATAATATATCACAAGGCTATAAATTAGTGCATTAATATATATATATATATACATGTACATATATCTGTAAATGTAAATGTCTATATACACTTTATATTTATATATTTATTTTTTATTTCCTTGTCTTTATTTTGTTTCTTTTGTTTTTATATCTACTTTAGTACATATTCATTTTTCAGTTCAATTCAGATAAAGATTTAATGCATGAATATTTATATATTGTAACATGACCAGGAAAGCAGACTGTCATAGGCAGGCAAAAGGTTGGGGCACCACACAGGTTGTCCCATTAATTGTAAGAAAAATATAGCCACATAGCAGCAAAAATGAAAACAAATATGGCTCTTAAAAGACTATTCTGCATCAGCAATAGTGCCTACTGAGTTGGAGCCCTGTCCTCCTCTTCAATGGGTCAAAGTCTGACACCACATTCTCTAATTGGCAGCTTTATGTATCGTTGAAGCTGAAAGGGGCAGAGTCTTATTGGAGTCTTGTGGGTGGAGCTTGGTTGTTGCCAACCAGGTGACCGCCTAGTGTCCACGTCCCATTTCATCCTGGAGTGGAACTGCTTATGTCACCAGAGCCAAGAAGGTGGTCCCCAGGCGCACTTGCGTGATGGCGTACATGCAGCTATATACATAATGCATAGATAGAGTACAATTTATCTATTTCTAACACATGCACGGTTAGGAGTTTTGTTTTTTTCCCCCCTCTTTTCTCTTAGTAAGCTTTATTTTTTTCCCACTTTGAGTTATTGATATTGAAATCATTATTTATTCCATTATTAGGTTTAAGCTGCCTACTTTTCATTTGTAATAAACTATTGTCTAGTATTTTTTTAAATCATATCAATAGTGTTTCATCTTATATTAATGCATAGTTTTTCCATTATTTCTATCACTGCTGATATTATTATTGTGGCAGCGCTACTACTATTAAATATTTTACCACCCCCCAGGGTTATAAGCATTCTAAACAAAGAAATGAATACATTACATTTCAAATGTATATGTTTCTATTCATCTATCAGATGCAAGTGTATAATTCTTCATGTGGCTTTGTCTTTTTAGATACAACATGCTATTTTCTGCTCATGTTGCACACTGCTTCCTTTTTATAACCACAATGGTTTAGAAATTAGATTGTCTCTATTGCAATGTATCTTTTGTAATGGGGTAGGGTGAAGACAAACATGAAGTGAGGAGGCATTTTACAGTTTGATGGCTGTGAGCAAAAAAAAAAAACCCAGTACTGCCTTTTAGAAACACAGCAATGGAACAGGCCCATGACTAAATGTGCTTCAATACAAAATATTGTGGAGAGAATGGGCAAAATTAATCATGCTAATAATTGTGCCATGGTCTTGTTCTTTGCCGGGGTCAGTCCTTGCTGTCTGCTTCAGTTTACACCGGCATTTGGTGTCTCCAAAACCAGTGTTCTTCCCCTAGCAGATGACATTGTAGAGCAGTACACCCGTCACTAAGAATGGGTGGATCACCCTTAGTAATTTGTTATTAAGGTCCTATTTCTTTTTCAAAAAGAAAAAAAATCATGAACTGTAAGTACTGGCCCTGTAAAAAAACAGGAACAAAAATTATTCAGGTTAATGATATATTTTTTATGAAGAAAAATAAAATAGGGCATAGCTCTGTATAAACATTAATTAGTTAAGACCTAGGCAGAATTAAGGCTAAATGTGTATTAACTATCTGTAGCTTTTATGTGTAGGTTGGCACTTCATCTTTCACTTCTGACACAATTTTCCACTTTTCATACTATCAAGTCTCCTTCTGCATCTTTTTTCTCAGCTATTTTTTCTTTTCTTGTTCCCAAAAAATGTTTTCAACGACTTTATTACAGTAACAGCCTTTTGTATTATTAAAGTGTACTGTATATTATATGCCTAACTTAGATCCTGATTTACCAACTATAACTTAAAACAGACACTCCAGGGCATTTGGGGAAAATAAACTTTTGTAGAATTTTATTTCAAACAATACTATCATTTCCAAAAGCAAATAAGACCCATATTAACAGAAGAGGTGTTTTAAATCAATGTGAGTCAACCTATGTGAGCAATTCTCATTTACAAAGAGAAGATGTGTTAAATAGCAAATGCTAGTGACATATCACTTCCCTTCACTTCTTCATTACTTGAGACACGAGCTGCAAAAGGTGGTGTGCAATTAATTTATATAAATATGCTAGAATGTTCCACCTCTGGAGTGACTACAAATCAGTTGATCTTTAGTGTCAGCAAATGTTTCTGTGATAAACATATGATAAGATACTTACAAACTTAACTTGTGTAACTTTATCATTTAAAAAAACTTTCATTTTTTTCTTTCTGCAACATAGTCCCTATATTTGTCAAAAAATAGTCATTTAATGAAAGATCTTCTTTAAAAATCTTTTATTCTCAATTTGAATATTTAATTTAACATCAAATCCACTTAGACAAACATACAGAAGCTAATGAACAACTAACAATAACCTGCCACAGCGGTTCTCAAGTTCAGTCCTGGGGGCTCCTTGAGGCTGAAGGTTTTTGTTCCAACTGATTTCATAATCAGTGAATCATTTTACCTTTAACTGACCTGATTGTTTAATTAGCTGCCCTTTTTCTTCTCTTATTCTGCATTCAGAATCGTGCAGTAGTGTGAGGTTCATATTTATAAGAAATATTTGTATTTCTGCTTTATTTTTCAATCCTTAACTCTGTTTTGTCATTTTCTTCTTAATTCGCTTTTTCTGTGGAGTTTGCTCTCTTTATTTTATTCGAATAAAGACAATTAATGACAAGCAGAGCAAACACCAGTGTGGAAAAGTGGAATGCTAAATAACATTTACTTGGCTGCTTACTAGTAAAGAATACCTTAAACAAACATATAAAAAATTAACAAAGTATAAAAAAGCCAAAAGAATGAATCTGTACCTGATTAACTCACAAATTCTTTCTTCATACAGCATATCCAGTTTGTGATTTTTGGATTAATTCTCTCTCTCTCTCTGTGTGTGTGTATGTATATATATATATATATATATATATATATATATATATATATATATATATATATATATATATATATTACTGTGGATCCTTGACTTACAAACTCAATTCGTTTGCAAGGGCTTGTTGTAAATCAAGTTGGTTGTAAATCAAGACTATTTTTCCCATAAGAAATAAGAGAAATACCCAAATTGTCAAGATGGTGGATTTCAACATGCTGTACATATTAGCGAGATCGGTCACACGACTGCCACTCATATTTCCATACAATTTCCTTCTTTGTTTCGATTGTGATCACTTTCTTTAACTTCGTTACCTTCTCTTTCTTCCTTAGCTTCTTTTCTAGCTTTTTTGGGGCCATTTTAATAGCATTTTTCGAAATAAATTACAGTATATAAATCACTGCACTGACCGAAATTACGTCCATACACGTATCTGGGCTCCGACTGACGTTTACGAATGCTCTTGGCTGTTTGTTTACAATCACACAAGCGGATACACGTGAACACATTCGGGTCGTAACTCAAGATGTTGGTCGTAATTCAAAACAAAAAATTTGGTCATAAACCAAGTTGTTTGCATGTCAGGCCGGTCGTATATTGAGGGTCGACTGTATATATATCTGGGCAGATGGTCGGAGCCCTTACCCTGATTATGGAAGGACAGGAGGAGAGAGTACTTCTAAGACAGTTTCTCCCCCGGACCAACAGAAGGCAGCCCCCTTGGTTTCCAGTGTAGCCACAAGTCACGAGCATAGTAGCTCAACCATGTTGGGACCCGTGGCCTCCTCCAGGGCGTGCAGGGACATTTGCGAGGCCCTATTTGGCAACACTTCTGCAACACCCAGAAGTACTGCCAAAAGAAACTTGTTGGGCACCCAGAGTCCTTCCAGGTGCCCTATAAAAATGGGCCAGTTGCCAGCAGTCAGCGGTCAGAGTCGGGAGGAAGAGGACAAAGCCTGTGTGGCAGAGTGAAGGCAGCGGCAAAGGGACAGTGTTGCTGTAAAAAGGTGTTGTAAATAAACCATGTGCTCTGTGGCAATTGGTGAATTAGAGTCCTGCCTGTCTATGCCAAGGTCAGAGAGGCTGTATGTGCCCCAGGCTTCACAATATATATATATATATATATTACATAGATGCAGTTGCAAAATGACCAAGGCAGAAGGCACAAAAAGGTTTGGGGATGGCCACCCATACTGAAAAAAAAATATCAAAAGCAAAACCATTTACATTCATTGCATCTTTATAGTGTGGAGTTCAAAACAGAACTAACTAACAGAGTGAGTCTGGGTTCTTAAATATGGCTGAAACAGGAAGTATGGTCTTCTGTAGGTGGCTTCTGGAATGGATAAGACGTCACCAGTGAGATCTGGAAGTGACGTCATCAGTGGGTTGGTTGGGGTTCTTTGGCTATATAACACCATTTGACCCCACCAACTGTCTGTCTTGCACACATGTGTGACACAGTACATACACCAATCGACCACAACATTAAAACCACAAATCTAATATTTGGTAGGTCTCCCTCATGCCACCAAAACAGCTCTGACTCAAGGAATGGACTCCAAAAGACCACTTAAGGTGTCTTGTGGTATCTGGCACCAAGACGTTAACAATAGATCTTTTAAGTCCTGTAAGTTGTGTGGTGGGGTCTCCATGAATCTGACTTGTTTTTCCAGCACATCCTATAGATGGACTGAGATCTGAGTAATTTGGAGGCCAAGTCAACAGCTTTAACTCTTTCTCATGTTCCTCAAACCATTCCAGAGCAGGTTTTGCAGTGTGGCAAGGTACAATATCCTGCTGAAAGAGGCAGCAACCACTAGGGAATACAGTTGGCATGAAGGGGTGTATGTGGTCTGCAATATGGTTTCCCACCAGGACATTGCCCAGACCATCAAACTGCCTCCGCTGGCCTGCTTTCTTTGCATAGTGCGTCCTGCTGCCATCACTTCTCCAGATAAATGATGCCCACACACCCATTAGTCCCCATGAAAATGTGATTCATCAGAGAAGGCAAACTTTTTCCATTGCTCCTTGGTAGAGTTCTGATGCTTATGTGCCCACTGTGGATGCTTTCAGTAGTGAACAGGAGTCAGCATGGGGCCTCTGAACAGTCTGTGATTATGCAGACCAATACGTAGCAAGCTGCAATGCACTGTGTGTTCTCTCTTGGCCAGTATTGATGTTTTTCAGCAATGTATGCTACAGTAGCTCTTCTGTGTGATCAGACCAGTTGGGCTAGCCCTTTTACTATCACACACATCAATAAATCTTGGTGACCCATGACCATGTCACTGTTTCACTGGTTATTCATCCTTGGAGCACAATTGGTAGGTACTAACCACTGCATGCTGGTGACATCCCACAAGACCTGTCGTTTTGGAGATGCTCTGACCTATTCCTTTAGCCATCATAATTTGGCCCTTGTCAGTCACTCAGATCCTTAAATTTGCATATTTTTCATGCTTCCTAAGCATCACCTTCAAGACCTGACTGCTCACTTGCTGCTAATATATCCCACCCCTTAACTGGTAACATTGTAACAAGCTAATTAATGTTATTCACTTGACCTGTCAATGGTTTTAATGTTGTGGCTGATTGGTGTGTGTGTGTATCATCTGGGAACTAACAGCTTGTTTATTTGCTTATTTAACAAGGTAAGGTATGGATGCTAAGGTTAAAAAAATACATTTATTGGAATGAAAACCTGCAGCCACAAGAGGCCTCCAGTAATGCACTTGAGAACCACTGTCGTATGAAACAGGAATACAGTTTACAACAAGGATTACGGTCTCTGGGTTCTCTTTCAATATTTTCTAGTATTTCTTGTGTATTTTTTTTTACTTAACCTCCAGAATGTTTTGTTACCAGTAATGACTGTTTGTCCACACAAAGAATCTTTTTGTCTTAATCAAATACAACACATTCAACCAAAAGGAAAGTTGCCAATGTCCTGTAAGAACATTGCTGCCTACAAAGTCAGACCGCATTATTACTTGCTATAGATCCAATGTGTTTCCACACTTAGCAGAAAGTTTAAATAGGTTATAAAACAAGATACATTTTATTCCATGTTTACAGGTATTTTAATCCTCTCTATTTATCTGCACAGTTAAGTATTGTTTGTATATGTTACCAAATAGAAGGAAGAGCAGGACATTCATTTTGTAGGTGGTGTTGAGCAAAGAGCAATATTGCAGCATAATGACATCTGGTTTAAAAGACCTGTAATTACATCCCAGCCCTTTTACCACAAATTCTGCAATATGCCAGAATTAGAAAATCGTCAACTGTGTGCAAACAAATATATAATCCCATTATTAGCATCAACTAAATAATTCAATTCCGAACACCATATATAGCCATGTTCTAATGTGACCTGCATATTTCTTAGGACAGACAATAGAAAGTAAAGAAAAACACAAAAGAGAAAATACAGCAACATTATATTTGAATGATAAGGCAATGTTATATGAAAGTAGCCATTATTCCCACATACATTACCTTTCATGAAGCTGCAAACAAAATCCCATTAACCACTATATATTCCTGTTCTACTTATTTTATTACAAAGTTTAATAGAAAGGTAAAAACAATTTTAGCAGCACTGGTTGCTATACTGCCACAATGGATATATAATAATAATAATAATAATAATAATAAATTTTATTTATATTGATATATGGAAGTTTATTAATGAAACAGGGAGCGAAAGAAGAGATATCAGTCATAAGCTTATCTACAGTATTTTATCTTTCATCAGTGTGCAAGCCAAAGCAAAAAGTTGCAGTCAAAATTTAGAAACGTAATTCTTTTGACAAAAAACAGTAACCAAGAAACACACATAGAAAATCTTTTGAGGGATCTATCCATACTCTCTGATACACGCCAGACATTCCAGGTCATCCTTGCCTAGAACACCAAAGCAATGTGTAAATAAAACGTTTAAAAAAATAACAAAAACAAGAACAACATTAGCAGTAAATAGACCAAAAGATAAATGCAGCTGTAGTTGGGATACAAATCAAACATATGAGACACTCATATACACATTTCTACTCATTTATACAGAACCAGTTTAGAGTAAATGATCAACATAGCATTAGAAATAACACAGAAAGGCACAGAAAGAATATGCAAACTCAAAAAGCAACTAGTCCAAGATATAGACCCAATGGTCTAAAATTTTAACTACTACCCATCATGAGGAACAATATGAATTGACAGTTTTCAAATGAAGAGTATGGCTAAACATTGCTGAAAAAGTAGTGTAGTATGACACCAGCCTTACAGAGTATGCTTACATATATATAAATATAAACACAATATACCATGCATTAATAACTGACACTGCGGTGGGTTGGCACCTTGCCCGGGATTGGTTCCTGCCTTGTGCCCTGTGTTGGCTGGGATTGGCTCCAGCAGACCCTCGTGACCCTGTGTTTGGATTCAGCAGGTTGGAAAATGGATGGATGGAAGGATAATAACTGACAGGAGGGATATTAAGTTTGAAGAGGCACTGTAGGACAGACTGGCATTACACATTTTGCTTCATTTTCACACACATGTCCCTTGCTTAACTGTTAATTTCAGTGCAAATGTTAGTTTTCTCTCCACAGGGCCTCTTTGGAATGTAGCTTCTGGGCCTTATTTAATTAAATGACCAGTCACAAAGTGACACCCAGATATTTCTCCTCGATGCACCACCTAATTACTTGATCAAAGACAAAAGGCCAAAACTCAGTTAGGGGCAACATTGATGGACAAAAATTTGCACAAATTGTCAACTGAAAGGTTGGGCTTACACACAGTCAAGAAACTATTGCCAAAATGTCTATTCCTTCCTTTAAGAGCAATTGCAAGAACCAGATCTCTCTACATGCTCACTGCTCTCAACCTGGCCATAAATCTGCTCATTATAACAGGACCCATTGCCTAGGGAGCTTGTGACCATAAAAAAAGGTTAGTGTGATCCATTTTACTCAAAAGGGTAACCTATTGCTGGACTGGTAGAAATAGAAGATTGTCTGTTTTGGACATTAGTCCAAACCTTACTAAGGTAAAGCAAGTACACAAACAAGACAGAGACCATATGTAAAAGATACATGTTCGTTTTGCTAAAGACAAAAGTCACCAATGCCCATCAGATGGTAACTTTGCTAGCAGAAGAGGACACTGTGTGTGTAATACCTCAAAGAGAAAACTGTGGTACCACTAGTAATAAAAATTTGCAACCTTGTTAAAGAAGGAGAAGAGTTCCTGAATAAAGACTATGTTGAAGATCTTTCCATCTTTGGTAGAGCACTAGGTTGTTGTACCATGTTAGCCATTATGAATGTAGTGAGAAGTCAAGCAAAATGACACCTTTTATTAGCTAACTAAAAAGATTACAATATGCAAGTTTTTGAGGCAACTCAAGCCCCTTCTTCAGGCAAGATGTAATACCATGCAATTACATCTTGCCTGAAGAAGGGCCCTGAGTTACCTCGAAAGCTTGCATATTGTAATCGTTTTAGTTAGCCAATAAAAGGTGTCATTTTGCTTGAATTCTCACTACATGTGTGGTAGAGAAAGCTGATTAGGAAAGGAACAAAGTATCATCTACACCAAACAATAAGTACACTTATTCTGATTCTGAGAACTATTACTTGTAATTTAGTAGTTATCATAAAGCCAGCTAATGTATTATGGTGTTTGTATCACTGTAACTGAAAAGTAATAACCAATACATTATTGGCTGTTATAGGCATCCCTTCCTAAATCCAGTAGGAAGTTCACAGCAGCATCTCATATACACACAAACTTCATACTGCAGAGATAAACCACTGCAGACTAGCTGTGAGCAAATCAGTACCACCTTCACAGCTCACTTACATGAAACTAGTATAGTTTATAACTAGTTAAAGAACTTATCCATCTTGATCAGGTAAACTGGAAGATCAGAATGCATAAGTTATATCTACATATACTTGCCGATATCCATCTTCTGTTATCCTTATGTTATGTATAAATTGTATTATTTCATTTATTGCAGCAATTGTGTTTGGGTTATTTGTTGAAAAGTAGTCTATCACTATTTCCATATTTCCAGACCACAGCATACAAGGTGAAATTATTTAATGAAGACTTTCGCATTCATAAATTGTAGTGATCTCTTCATATTTTTGGCGTCCCGGCTAGAAGATGAAACAACGTTCATTCACACATCCTACAGCACACTAGTTTTGTTAATGTTTCCAGTGTATACATTTAATAAATTGCAAAATTTATTGCATGCACAATTTTATAAAAAAATCCATACAAGTCTCATAGGTTAAGGATAATCAGTGCATGATTGGTATACCATTAATACTGTAGTAAAAATTAATTCAATATTTTGTCATGGCTATAGTGAAAATACAGCATGTCTACAGTAAAGGCAGAATCTGAATTCCCAAACCTTAATTCATACATATTATTTTATAATGCTCTACTCTACTGCTCTCCTGTTCTGCTCACTTGAAATTAGTACACTTTAATTTAAAATAGTGAATTTACCTGCTGCATTTCTCAGCATGGACATTTATGGATTCTTTACAAACATATTTAATTCACAGTGGAAAGAAAGCTATTAAGCTCTTGACATAGTCATTTAAACGCTTCAGTGACTCAAAAATATATTTTCTGTAGCATTTTGTAGTGCATGTAAAGCACAGAGGGATAATACTGACAATGAAATCTGCTCTTCTTTTCAAGCACAACAGCAATGAATTTATGAAACATAACGTTCTCCAATCTGCTATACTGTGTATCTATATAGATATATACAGATATACAGTAGATGTTGGCATTTTTAACAAATATTATCCTATTAAACCCCACAGGATTGTTAAATACAGTATGCCATAGTTTAACTTAATCAGTTTTGCTATCTTTATGTTACATATTATGTGTAAAACTATGCTCATTATAGAGCTGATATACTGTACAGCATATAGGGTATTTGTTAAAATAAATAAATGTGTAACTTTACAAATAAATCAAAGCACATATTACAGACACTTAATGCATTTTATTCTGCCTTAATATAATATTTTATTGTTATATAATATTATAAAAACAAATGAATATTATTGAAAAGTGAAAAGTCAAAATACAGAGATAAAATAAGGCATCACACAGAACACAAATCATTCCAGCTCTTTCCGACAAGAATGTTTAAATGCAACCCAGAAAATAATTTCACAGCTGTGGCTGCCGGTGGATGACCAAACAAAAACATTAGATTTTCTTAATAGCCCTTAATAAAGGAAGACAAGCAAAACCTGTTCTGAAATCAATCCCACACATTAAGAGTGCATTTTGTCTTTTCAGAATGAAGGGTCTTCCCTGCCGAAAGCTTCACCCTCATCTGACCAATTTATTTAGCAAACTGCCAATCTGTAGCTGTGCATTTATGATTACAGGCATTTGTTCAGCCGAACAAATGCACAACAATAACACTAACTATTAAGTGTTTAGCTGCAGCTGGGGTGTAATTTATTTTACTGTAGTGTAAATGGCTACTATTATACATTTTTAAATGGTATAATTGCATATAAGACGTGCAGTCCCTTACAAACACTAAAATGTATTATTTATCTTTGAATTATTTGCATTTTAAATGTAATCCTTCCATGTTCAACGATATGCAGCCACATTGACATATTTTAGTTTTGGTTTTATAACAACCTGGAATGAGTTCTGAAGATTTATAATTGCATTTTCTGATTATATATCTGGCCTCAAGCAAGCAAACGTTTTAGATTTTTAATTTTACATCTGTGATTTCTTTCCATCCGAATGAAAATGCAACAGAAAATCCTATAGAACTTATTTATTTTACATACATCCTATATTTTAAAGGTTGTGCAATATATTAAGTAATTACAGAACATATTTTTACTGTTCTTGTTTATTTAAATTAAAGCTGAAGGGCAATGGCATTCTGTTCATAAAATATGGCAATTCTTAATGTTTTACTTCTTTGAAATAAATACGGGTATTCAATGATGTTGAAAGGTACTTAAACAGATTGGTCGGCTTGTTTTATCTATGGTTGAATCGCTAACGATATATCTGAATTATTTTGGTTATACTATAATCATATGGAAGAAAAGAAGTTGAGTTTTACTATATAGTCAATTTTTATTTGAAATTTGATACAACCATATTTAATGTGTAAAATACATTTGGCACTAAAATGCTCTTTCCAGTTCTCATGCTACTTATTGATATAACAGTTCTGTGACCCATTCTTAATGACCTCTTTAAATGCACTCATTAGCTCTCCTTGAAATTCTAATTTACAGAAATTTGTGCAAATACAGGAATGTCTTGCTTTGCCAGATATTCTTTGACCCATGAACTTCAATGTACAATTGCAGCAGCACTCACCTCTTAGCATCTTGTGATCATCTCTGTGATCCAATGGCACACCTTGACTATGTTCAAGAAATATTTATGACTGATGTATTAACTACCACCTGGTAAATTATGCTGACCATGCTTACCAATGCCCTGCAGCCATGGACATTGTAACAACTGTTGTTAATTAGTACAGTTATTAGTTCAGTTTAATGGATCATAGCATTGTCATACCTCATAGTTACATGGGTCAGGAGTATATCCCAGCAGCACTTAGTGTAAGACAGGAAACAGCCCTGGACAGGGTGACAGTCCATAATAGAGCCCACTCACTCACACGCACAGTTTGAAATTGCCAGTTTATCAAACAAGCAAATCTTAGGGAATTTGTGAGGAAAGGAAACCCACTCGAACACAAGGACACTGTGCAGATTCCACAGAGATATCAGCAGGTGCAGGATTCAGATCCAGAACACTGGATCAATGAGGTGGAAAGGCTACCCACTGCACCTCCGTGTCACCCTTTATGGTATAGTTAAACCTTTATTTATAGAATATATTGAAGACTTTGCTATTTTTTTTATGTGCTACATTTTTCATAAAGTTATTCAGCTCAACTCTTTATAACTATTGTTAATAAAACTTTAATGAGACACAGAACTTTGTATAAGGTAAAGATACAGGTTTTTAAAATATATAGAAAGTGCTTATGTTAGAATGTACAGACAAATTAGGTATTAACAGATATATTTGTTTTAAGTGACATTAAACTATGTTCCATATCTGAGACATATTTATTACAGTCAAATTCCAGAGCAGGATGGTTTAGTTCACACAGTATATCACTTAGACAGTCTTAAACTGTTAGTCTGTGCAATGTGCACGGCTTTACAAAAAGCTGAGTGGCAGGCAGACATTTATGCAAGAATTGCAAGTCTCTTGTGGTTTGTTTTGTACAGAAGTTAGCTCATAACAAGTTTTTTTTGCCATTTCTTTGTTGTTCCCAAGTCTCAGTTTTCATTGAATATTTAAACGTGTAATGGGTGCAGACCCATGAGGCCATCTAAGCCTAACTGTTTAATGCATCTTTTTATTTTATTCCCCCTACTTTTAGATTTTGGAAATTTTAACAATTATTCTTATCTATTTTCTGAAATAGAGGTTTTAAATACATTCATTTTTTGTATTAAGGGAATAGAAATAAGGGTCATTAATGGAATGAACAGAATGCTTCACAGACCTACTGAACTGTAAGAGGAACTGTCAGAAAGCTAGCTTTCCATTGACTGGAAACAGAATGCCTAGAGAGCTTGATTCCACTTTTCTGTTAATGTTTTATGATTGTATTTTTCATTTTGTTAAGAAAATATAATAAAACATTCACTTTTTTGATAAATGCACCTTGACAGAATTTGGAGATGGAGTGTGGTATATGGAGGTTATCATACAGAAGGTAGAGGGCGCTGTGAAGAAAAAGAAGAGAGAAGAGTGTAAGGAGAATAGAGGAGGAAATTAAACACAGATGGACAGAATTATCTGTTTTACTTATTTCTACTATATAACATTGTCAACAAGAACAGAAAAATTTGAACTTTCATCATCTCCCACACTCTGGGTGAGCTAGCAATACTGATTAACTCATGGATTAGGATGTTTGAAAACTATGTTCTTGCCCATCCTGATCCGAAATGGGCAAATGACTCTTTGTACAAAATGAAAGTGACAAATATTAAGAATGATCATACACTAGCTGTGACTAAAGCTAAGATTTAACCATGACATGATGTTATACTTGTTCAGCAAAAACATCATTGTCTATGATTTTCTGTGGGTGAGGATGTCTCCAAGGAGGTAAAGAAACTTGAACGTGAGGACATTAGAGAAAAAATTAGATTATTCGCCTTGTGTGTCACCATTAGTAGCAATTCAAAAAAAGTCATTTGAAATGTGACTGTGTGAGCCAAACAAAGCTGTAGTGATAGACAGCTACCCTTTATCACACATCGAAGAAATCTTCAGACAGCTTAAAGCAGTGTTCTTTACAATTGATTTTGGAAACGCTTAACATAAAATACCTTTATATGAGAACAGCAGAGATATTACTGAATTTATAACACATGAGAGACTTCACTTCAAAAGAGTGTCCTATGGTCTGGTGTCTGCTCCAAGTGCATTTTAGCAAATGATGTTCCTGATAGAAGATTCAACCTGTGTGGTGTTGTGACTCACTTTTTCTCACAGTCTATTTGTGACCCCCTAGGGGAAGGGTCCCTTGGTGAATTAAGTGCAATCATCAGAGCATTGGAGTGCCCCTTTACGAATTAAATGTGATCCACCATGACCCACTACCATTATCAACAGCAGCAACTCACTGCACACCAATGGCAGTCCCAGTGGTTAATAAACCACTTATTTAGATGACATTTTAGTCCATGGAGAGTCTAAAGGAAGAAAGTAAAAACAAATAACCTGAATTATCTGTTGTAGGTTGGATTCAGTCACATTTGCATGAGTGCTTGTTATTCTTGCACAAATGCAAACTATAGCTTTGTAAGTACTGCTTAGAATTAAGTAAATAAGAGACAATAATCTTAACAAGTAAATTTGTGTGCTTTGTGTGCCATATCATGATTGCTTATTTTCCTCAATTAGCACGTCCTAGCCTAAAAATTAGACTTATTCTTTTAGGACTTATTTTACACTATGATTATATTATAACATGAGTGACTTATTTTACACTATGATTATATTATAACATGAGGTATATGCTGATCTATATGCCAATCCTGTACAATGTACTGTACCTCCTGCTATTTCTAGATTTTTAGCTAATTGAAATATAATCTCAATTAATAAAACAACATTTAGCAACAAATTTTAAAGTGTTTGCACTTTGTCAGCAAAAGTAGGACCTTGAATGGGAGAAAAAAAGCGGAATATCCTCTACAACGTAAGTATAGTACTGAATATTATTTCACTTACTAAAGCTGTAAATATTATGGGATGTCATTGGTGTTACAAACATTTTTTTTTGGTTTGCCCCTAATTAATTCTTTACATGTCCTCTCCCATCTGTTTGTTGGACTGGAAATCAGACTTTCTTCCCAGTTTACAAGGGTTGAAATGAATTTCCTTTATAAAAATTCAACTGGATTTATTATGGGAATCATGTAAAGAAGGTGCTGTCACAAGAATGCTGCTTTGGCACTGAAAACTAAGGAGCAGGAATGGAAAGCAGAAGGGAGAAAAATAATTATCCTCTAATTATTCACCTCCCAGTCCAAATGCACAAATATTTTTGAAAAATTTAAGGACTTCAGAATGAAGTTTACCATGAAACAAAATATAAAACAGAGTGAGTGAATAATAGATAGATAGATAGATAGATAGATACTTTATTAATCCCAATGGGAAATTCACATTCTTCAGCAGCAGCATACTGATACAATAAATAATAAATAATATTATTATTAATAATGTCTATGACTATAAAAATATACATTTAATATAATTCATAGTTTTGAAGAAAAAAGCACCTAATAATATGGAATACTATTTGTGACAAAATGAAATAAATAAAAATGTCAATAATGAATTAAGTAATCACCTACAGATATACAGTATATAAACAAATGCATCATTAAATTGTGACATACAGTAAATATATAATTGAATAAACGGAATCTAGCTAAAATAAAATACAATGTCATCATTTGATTTTGGTTGAACACCATAGTTAACTTACATTTAATTATTGCAGTTTTATTTTCAAATGGCCTTACTTTTTAGATCATTTTTATTTAACATGTTAAATTATCTTTGTATTTTCCATGTGCAAGACTAACAATCCTAACTCTTCACTACCTGCAATTCTTGGCCAGTTGGAATATAAGTAGCACTAAGAGTCTGGCAGCCTACCACCTACAATAAAGGATATGTCATTAACAGCAAAGGATTGACCATTAAGAACTGGTTCAGCCTGTTGGTTTTTCAATTGACTTACCAGTGGCAAGACTATTATGAAAAGAGGCATTCTGAAATAAACAGAGTCTGCTTCTTTAAAAACAAGGCCATTTTGAAATAGCACCACCTATTGTACATCCTTAATTACAACAAACCTGAGGGAGCCTGTTATATTAACGGGTCAGTTCACCATGAGAAGACTGCTGAATATAAAAAAGCAGCAATCTTAAGTAACTTAGGTTAATTTGCATAACACAGTCAAGAAACATGCAGTATTTGTTTGCACCAGTTGTAGCAGGGCTACATAGTAATAGTGTTGTCAATTGTGTATTGTATTGTATAGTATTGTGTGCGTTTTGTTTCTATCATCCCATTTGCTGTTTAATGTGTGCATCAGCGAATGTTGTCCCCGTAAATAAAAAGGGGGAAGGATGATGGAGGGAGACCACAGCCCCTTAATTATGGAAGGCACCTGTGTATAATAATCAATTACATCCGGCACAGGACTATATAAACAATCAGGAGGGAACAGAAGAGGAGGAGAGGAGAGAGAAGGAGACTTTTCTTTTCATAACCATGAACCATCTGTACCTGCTGTATTCCACATCACGCATTTGCATCCAGTTTGTTTTTCATTCCGCCGGACTCACTCCAATACCCTCATAACAAGAGACCCCGGGGTCGGACTTCATCATCCACCACGCGCCGAGGATTCACGGTGAGGCTGTTCCATTTTGTTCCGGGAAATACAAACACTCCACATATCGATTAACCAGTCATCTGCATTCAGGACAATTGTTACTCGGACTCAAGTTCACGACCATTCATTTCCGTATCTCATTCATTTTTGTTATTTGTGTTGTTTGTTATATGTTACAAGGGCAAGGGAGGGTTTTTTGTGTGTATATATATATATATATATATATATATGGAGTTGTCATGTTGTTGCTTTGGTGGAGGGATATATATATATTTATTTTGCTATTTTTCTTGTTGTTGTTTCTTTTAATATAATTAATCACCTATTTTTACATATCTGTTTTTGGCGTGCTTGATTAAACCGTCGATTGTGGGGAAAATTTTCATTTGTTAGAGGTATGGCTTGTTATTTAGATTCAGCTCAGTAGTTTATCCAGGCCACAGGTCTTGGAGGTGTAGCTGCCGGCCGGGTAAGGGGTCGGCCATTACACAGTCAGCATACAGATAAATGGTATTATCTTTTAGAACATCTAAAAGTTCCAAAATGGTTAAACAGATTTTAGCATATACATTATCTATACCTAAACAGAAACTTCTGGTGTATACATTTTTATTGAGAACAAAATAAAAAGTATCAGTTGTTGTTATCTCATCTTTCCTTTGGTAATGTGCTGGGCAATAATGGTGCAGAATGTAAAAGTTAAATATGCTGTCACATTAAAAACACTTTATGATTTCAGAAGGAAATCAAACAGTTACTCTAATGCAAGAAAATATGTGACATTCGTCAAGCAGTCTTTGACAATGTTCAGTTACCACATTTAGAACCTCCTAAGTAATGGGAAAATTTGCAAAAACACATTTTTGAGATTTGTACAAAAGAAAATTCAACTAATGTCCCTATCATACACATGATTAGAGATCGTTCCTCCCCCACACTATGTGACTCTTCAATTCCACCCGGGGGGAGGTAAAAGTTAACATTATACAAAGTTATTGTCTGTTTAACCTGCATTTTTATCACTCTTTAATTTAATATTGTTTTTTTATCAGTATGCTGCTGCTGGAGTATGTGAATTTCTCCTTGGGATTAATAAAGTATCTATCTATCTATCTATCTATGAATATACAATTAGAAGAATTTGGTTAAAATGCAACATTAAGTTAATTTTAAGTCATAGTGGGTAGTCTTTTGGGAAAAGGTCACCTTGTGTTAATTTAACTGCATGGACAACCCACTGTCACCTTTGTCACAAGCTCTCCCAGAACTGCTCAAGATCCAAAGAGGACTTCTTTCGCACTGACATTAACTCCACTTCATGGTATCTACATTATCTGGAGACAGAATGTTTGTATAGGTTTGCCCAAAGGGTGATATGGGACTTGCTAATTTGGCCTATGCTAACTATTAACTCCAAACTGCTGCAGTCACCCTGTTACAGAAGAAGAAAGGCAACAAAGACTCAATCTCCAATGGGTATGACCTTTAATATCAAAACACTGTTCTCTGAGGATAAAAACAATGCTCACAAACTATTTTCCCAGATGGCGGCAGGGTGTGCTCACAACAGCAATTAGTATTCTTTCTGTGATTGTGTTTCTGTCAGAAGCTTAAACTATACTTAATGATATGTTTTTTCGAGTTGAGGCTCAGTATGAATCTGGTGACTCTCATGATGAAGTTAAAAACTTTGATTAGTTAGTTGCTCTGAAAGAACAAAAATGGATGAATGGTTAGGGTGAAACATTTTTATATGAATTTCTTAATTGCTTCTAATTATGACTACTGGTTTAACTAAGACATTTTGTTATTTATAGCAAGGTACTAATGAGATAATGGCAAACAATAGTTTTTATTTTGTTCCCAATAGGAGTACATATATTAGGAGCTGCTCTTTAGGTATAGACTTTTAATCAGTTTAACCATTTTGGGACAGTGAGCAGTAGGGGCCACCACCGAACCCCCCCAAACCCCAAACTCACAAGACCCAACACAACTCAGATAAAGATTTTTAATCCACACAGCTCAAAAATAACAATTACTAAAGCCAATATACAGACTTAAATGCTGTCTAACTTCTCTCTCTCTCCTTCTCTCCTCCAGTATCGCCTGCTGCCTCCAGACTCTGACTCCATGAGGTATAGCGGTGGGCTCCTTTTAAGCTGGACCTGTGAGTACTACCAGTGACCTGTCATGGCTTGTTGCAAGCACTTTTGGCTCATATGGAAACCAGGAAGGTCCTCCCCAGCAGTGGCCTCTGGACTCCAATTCCCATGCAGCCCAGTAGGTGTCCAAACTGGGACTACTTGTAAGGAAGACTGCCACCTGTTAATTTAGGGGAGAACTTTTTCGCCGAGCTGAGCTCCGTCAAGGTGGGAGATGGGACAGCAGGCTGCTTGCTGCTTGTGCTGAGCAACACATTTACAAAACAAAAGACACTGATGGAGAGGTGCGAAGGAATTTAAGTTGGGCTGGGATTACGCATTTTTTGTAGGCTTCAGGGATTCTAGTGTTAAGATTGTTACTTTGTTATCAGTCTTGACATGGTGAACTGACTGCTTAACATGGCAGGCTCCCACAAGCTTGTTGTAATAAATGACATACAACAGGTGGAACTATTTGTAACAGTGATCTTGATTATTATTTATTTAAGATAGTAATTCCCTGAAACTTCATTAATATTAAAGTTTTATGTTAAATATTTTTAAGTTGTTTAATTTTTTTATTCCATCCATCCATCCATCCATCCTCTTCCGCTTATCCGAGATCAGGTCGTGGGGGCAGCAGCTTGAGCAGAGATGCCCAGACTTCCCTCTCCCCGGCCACTTCTTCTAGCTCTTCCGGGGGAATCCCGAGGCATTCACAGGCCAGCCGGGAGACATAGTCGCTCCAGTGTGTCCTGGGTCTTCACCAGGGCCTCCTCCCGGTTAGACATGCCTGGAACACCTCACCAGGGAGGCGTCCAGGAAGCATCCTGATCAAATGTCCGAGCCACCTCATCTGACTCCTCTCGATGCAGAGGAGCAGCAGCTCTACTCTGAGCCCCTCCCGGATGACTGAGCTACTCACCCTATCTTTAAGGGAAAGCCCAGACACCCTGCGGCTTGTATTCGCGATCTTGTTCTTTCGGTCAGTACCCACAGCTCATGACCATAGGTGAGGGTAGGAGCATAGATCGACTGGTAAATTGAGAGCTTTGCCTTACGGCTCAGCTCCTTTTTAACCACAACAGACCGATGCAGAGCCCGCATCACTGGGGACGCCGTACCAATCCGCCTGTCGATCTCACGCTCCATTCTTCCCTCACTCGTGAACAAGACCCCGAGATACTTGAACTCCTCCACTTGAGGCAGGATCTCGCTCCTAACCCTGACAGGGCACTCCACCCTTTTTCGGCTGAGGACCATGGTCTCAGATTTGGAGGTGCTGATTCCCATCCCAGCCGCTCACACTCAGCTGCGAACCAATCCAGAGAGAGCTGAATATCACGGCCTGAAAGAAAGCAGGACAACATCATCTGCAAAAAGCAGTGACCCAATCCTGAGTCCACCAAACTGGACCCCCTCAATGCCCTGGCTGCACCTAGAAATTCTGTCCATAAGAGTTATGAACAGAATCGGTGACAAAGGGCAGCCTTGGCGGAGTCCAGCTCTCACTGGAAACAGGTTTGACTTACTGCTGGCAATGCGGACCAAGCTCTGACACTGGTTGTACAGGGACAGACCAGCCCTTATCAAGGGGGTCCAGTACCTCATACTCCCGGAGCACCCCTCACAGGATTCCCCAAGGGACACGGTCAAATGCCTTTTCCAAGTCCACAAAACACATGTAGACTGGTAGGGCAAACTCCCATGCACCCTCCAGGACCCTGCCAAAGGTGTAGAGCTGGTCCACTGTTCCGCGACCAGGACGAAAACCACACTGTTCCTCCTGAATCGGAGGTTCGACTATCTGATGGACCCGCCTCTCCAGGACCCCTGAATAGACTTTTCCAGGGAAGCTTAGGAGTGTGATCCCTCTGTAGTTGGAACACACCCTCTGGTCCCCATTCTTAAAGAGGGGGACCACCACCCCGATCTGCCAATCCAGAGGCACTGTCCCCGATGTCCATGCGATGTTGCAGAGGCGTGTCAACCAAGACAGTCCTACAACATCCAGAACCTTGAGGAACTCCGGGCGTATCTCATCCACCCCCAGGGCCCTGCCACCAAGAAGTTTTTTGACCACCTCGGTGACCTCAGTCCCAGAGATGGGGGAGCCCACCTCCAAGTCCCCAGGCTCTGCTTCTTCATTGGAAGGCATGTTAGTGGGACAGAGGAGGTCTTTGAAATACTCCCTCCACCGACTCACAACATCCTGAGTCGAGGTCAGCAGCGCACCATCCCCATCATATACAGTGTTGACACCGCACTGCTTCCCCTTCTTAGACGCCGGATGGTGGACCAAAATCTCCTCAAAGCTGTCCAAAAGTCATTCTCCATGGCCTCCCCAAACTCCTCCCATGTCCTAGTTTTTGCCTCAGCAACCACCGAAGCCGCATTTCGGTTGGCCTACCAGTACCTATTAGCTGCCTCCAGAGTCCCACAGGGACTCAAAGGCAGCTAATTTTTTTTTATTATGTTTTGTAATTATTCTACAATGTTTACTTAAATGGCAAAGGTAGTTTTTGTTGATTTGCAGTAGAAAGGATGTTTATATCCCTCCAAATTGTGGTTAGATGGATTTGATAGTAGCAACACCATATATGCTTTATGTGTACAAGGCCAGTCATCGCTAATGAAATTTAGTGTCAGCCATGTTCATTAGACCTCAGTTAACAGTGTTAAACGACCTTGTTGCACTAACCAAATAGCAAGATAGAACATAGGCAATTTACTTGTCTATGTAGGAGTAATACTGAACCAACAGTAGGGCAGTTTGATGTTTTTGACTGCAAGGGCAGTGATGAGTTTAAGCAGTGTTTCATCACAAAGAGGCTGTTTTTGATATTAAACTCTGGGTAAAGGTGGCAAAGCCGTTAATTTTTAGGGCACTTCTGTCATGTATCCATTCACTACCACTTTTAAAAGGTGATATTTTCATAACAAAAATGAGAACTAGAACTAAAAATATTGTTTTTCGTTTTACAAGAACAAGAACTGAAATTAAGGCAAACAGAGAAACTAAAACTAAATAAAAATAAAAATTAGTGATTTGTGAACGAACTAAAACGAGAACGAAAATTAAGTAAAAACAAAAAAAAACAGCAATAGCATTTTCATTCAGTCTGGTTCAGTCATGCACAGGGGTTGTTTGTAGGTCACCCTGAGCGTTCACTTATGTTGTGCTGTTTACTATTTGGTGATCTTGTAACTTGGTGTCACGTGGCACAACTTCTGTAAAGGACCGTTGTTTGTTTGTTGAGCACATTTAGCTCGTCAGGTTGAAGTAGTAATAGCTTGTGATTGATGATAGCGAGTTTTGCACAGATGTTTGTGGGTAGAAAGTAACATGTGCAAATACTTTAATTACAGTGCAGATAATAAAAGCAAATGTAGCGTACAAGAAGAAGAAAAGAGTCTCGGAAGTTCAGTGCAGGGCCAGCAGGATCAGTGCTTAGTGGAAGTCCAGCACTTCTCTGGCACCATGACTGCACTTCATACAGAGACATGCGGTCTCACCTGTCATCATGAAAAGTAAACAAAAAACTAATAATGATAAAATAAATGTGTCCACTGGTCTGTGCTACAAATTTGTTTTCTCTATGATTCCAATCATTTAATAATTTTATGGTCAAAATCGCTGAATTTGCGCATTTCCTGTTCAAATACAGGGGAGAAACGCGAGGTGTGATGAGACGAGCCCTCACCTCAGACTGTGCTGTCCCTCACACACAGGGTTGGTACATACAATTGGCGCGTGCCTGTTTCTGTCTCTCTGTATGTTGCCAATAAAATGTTTGCACACGTGTTTATTATACAGCCTGACTTTCCACAGTCTGGCTAATATCTTTAATAAATGTGTGTGACTTATCTAGTCTTGCTGATCAGACTTAAAACCGCAGTGAAAAGGTACAAGGTTGTGACCCAACATGTGCTTGTTGCTGCTGTTCTTCTATGCATAGGCTCAAGGCGTCAATATGTTAGTGATATCAGAAGGTAAAGTGCATTGCAGCGGTCCATTTATTTTTATTATTTGTTTTGACTGACCGCCAAAAATGGAAGATTAAGAGTTTTTAAACTAAAGGAATATAAACAGGACTTATACAAGAAAGAGACTAAGATTTTCAGGGAGAAGGATAGGCGCATGGACTTCATTTACAAAGAAAGGTAAGACCATAAACAGTTTCAAATTTTATAAAAATGGGATTAGACTAAAAAAAAAATTCAATATTTAAAAACTAAATTTTGACCTTAAATAAACTATCCTTTTGTTGATCAGTCTGTATTAAAATTGATTAAAGCATCAGAATTAAAAGCATTTAAAAACAACTAAATAATTCAATTAAGGTCAAAATTGAAATCCATTTTTTGTACACCACTCTACTTTCATTTGTATTGAATGAGTATGAATTGTGAAATTGCAACGGCAAATTTAGAACACATGGAGGGTGAGGAGCAAATGTGCTCTCTCTGCTCTTTCTTGCTGCTATAAATGTAACGTTCTGTCTTAGCCAAATATGCACCTTACCTATCTGTGTGTAAAGAATGCTGATGTGATATGAAACATAACCAGTAGTCAATGTGCATGCTGACAATTGAATAGTGAATAAGCTACTCTTTTGGGGATCATATGTTTGTAAATCTGACTCTGAAGAAGTCAGGGTCTCACCAGCCATGAACCTCACAGCACATCACTGATTCTGTACCAGCAGCAGAAATCGTCAACATACAGTCTGCTGGCGCCAGTGGTCGAGGACCTCGTCTGTGCACCTGCATTACAGGCACTCATCAAGCGAATATTTTCACTGTGCGGCTATCTGTGCAATGGACATTGTTGCAATATGAACAAATCTCTCGAAATGCGTGCTTGTTTAAAGCTTAACAGCAATGTGCTTGCACAGACTGGTTTCTTGGGTTGAAACATTTGATCTTGTTGACTATACTCATTAGGCCACTTGACCTGTTTGATCATTGATAGTCAAGCTGTGTTTAATGGCATTATGACCTGTGGGTGTATTTTGTTGACTGAAACATAACTTGCATTAAAATATGTGTAGGCCAGCATTTGGTCTGGTCTTGCAACAGAAAAAAACTAAAATTGTACTAATATTATGTAAAAAGCCAGAACTAAATGAAATAAAATAAAACTAAAATTTTTAAACACTGAACTAAATAAAAATAAAAATCGTTGACTCCACTGAAAACTAGAACGAAATAAAAATAAATAATTTTATAAGATAAAATAAAAACTAAACTACAATTAATATCAGAACTGAAATATCTCTGGACTGACTACAACAACTCATATTTAAGCTCCATGATGGCTGTTTGGATGGCCTGTTTTTTAGTTTAATGCAGAACCCATGACGACACATTTTTTCCACAGTAGCTTAATTCCTCCTTGCCATGTCTTACACCAAATCACTTATATTTTATCACAGGAATCTTCAGCAGTTTCAAAAACAACAGACATACAGTGAATAATAGTAATAATGAACTAATGGCTCATATCCACAGCCACAATGTTTTTCTTCTGAACTGAAAAAGAATTGAATACAGAAGGTAGCTGACTCAGTACTGGCTCATTGTCACCATCTACTTGTAAGTCAGTCTATATTTGCTGCAGCCTCTCAGGGCCTTTTTGGTGGTTTATATTGTATCTAAGGCGTTGTGATATTGGATGAAGCTTTATTCTATACACAGGAAGCAAGGAAGACATGTAAACTTTTTCACCCAAAGAATTATAAAGAGTGAGCCCATAGCTTGATTGTGGAGCTAGACTGTTAAGACAAAAGCCATATTTGACTAGATCAGCCAAGCACCTGAGAAATGTGACCATGTTACTTCAGAATGATACCACTTTCTGTAATCAGGAAAAATCTAAAGAAAATGCTTTCTTGTTTAAACTACTAAACGCTAGAAAGCTGGATATGGCTGTAAACCTGGACAGAAGTGGTCCCTTCATTTGTCATGAAGATTTACAAGAACTTATTGCATATTACCAAAGCTCAAGATGTCATTTACACCTTATAATGGCCTGGTGGTGCTGATAAAGGGGAGAGGAGGAAGAGATCGGCACCATGGTCATATATCAGTATAAACACAAGCCTGGCAAGCCTTAATGAACACCACCTACTATAACAATCATATGCATCCACAGCTATCAAATGATCTGATATCCTTGTTACTTACTTTCTAACTTTCTGAATAATAATTTCAGATATTGGCAAGTGTACTGGTATGTGTCAGTACATGGGAGTGAGAATTACAGTTGTGCCAAATAAATTATATTCTAAATATATTTCTAAGACTGAATTTCTGGATATGGACTAAAGCATGACATTAATTAGTAGTATGACCATACTATGTGTTATGTTAGGGGGCTTGAATTTCTTTGTTTCCCTTCTTTGGTATCCTCTTCTGTGATTGTAATAATACAATTGCTATAATTGCTTTTGTGTTATTATGGTACTTTCTTTAGCCAAGCAGGTACCTCACAGGTGGGCCAGTGGTAGTGCTGCTGCTTTTCAGTAAGGAGACTGTGGGAAGATTGTGGGTTCGCTTCCTGGTTCCTCCCTGTGTGGATAGCACTTTGAGTACTGAGAAAAGCACTATATAAATGTAATGAATGAATTATTATTACCTCATCCCTGAATACTATTCTCTCCTTACAATTTTCAGACCACAGCTCTTTCTAAGCAACATTTTCAACACTCATCAGAGAGTGCAAACACTCAGCATAGAATGATATCAAAAAGAACATAAACCAGAACCCGCTTATCCTTACAGACTCCTATTGGCCTTTAAGAGGGCTTATGTTTTAATGCATCTGCTAGAGCGTTTTGTATAGCCATGCTTTAAAGGTAATGTTCAGTACCTACTTTGGGTGCCTTAGCAGTCAACATAAAATCAATTTAAAAACTTGATATTTAAATATTCTATTATCTATATACTCGTGAATCTTGTATATTCCGATCTAGCCAAATCCATTATAAGATTGCGGCTGTACAAACTGTAATTATGGTAGCATATGTACATATATAACATTGTATAAATGTATACTTTTAGTAAGGCTGTCAACATTAGGTTTACTTTATATTGACTTGCTTGGGCATTTAAATTACACCTTAGCTTTGTCTTTATACAATGACACAATCAAAACTTTATTGTAGTATGCAGCTTCATGCGGCCTATTAAGAAACTGTGACCAAACAGCACACAACCTCAGAGTTATAGTGCACTGCATATTTTTTTTAAACAGAATCCTGTTAGTTCTTTATTTTATTGTTTTTTTCTAAACATTTTGCTCATGACACCCGTTAAAATGTTGGGGGTTCTGCTTATTGTCCATGATGTGTGCTCATAACAAGAAAGAAGAAAAGACACAGCTTATCTACAAAGAATGAATGTCTTTTGAATATACAGCTGCATTTAGATCTGATACTCAGTTTTTCTGTGCAATCACAGTTATAATTCTTAATTAATCTTTATTTATTCAGAAAATCTATTTTTTTGACAAAAAACTTCTTTTTGTGTTTATTTTTTGTAATTTATCACATGTTAACTTAATAATTTTATTTCATTTTTCTTTATTATTAATGTTATTAAAAGAAAACTTTTTTTAATTATCCAGAATAATAATATACAAAATAGTAATAATCATCATAACCGTTAAGCAGTTGAATTAAAAATATGTATGAATTGATCACAATAAATGTAACTGTAAACAAAAAAAAAAGAAATAATGGAAATGGTCATGTGATCAATACAGTGGCATATTCTGGAGGGACCCTCCCCCTTTACCCCCAAAAAGAGGTGTCCCCATGATTTCTGTGGGGCTTAGACACTTGTAGAAGTTCATTAATTACTTTGCACAAAATAGTGTCCCATTTTATATGAAAGGAGAGTGGCATTGTGGTAAGGGTGACTGGGTCTACCACAACTTAACAGCAAGTAGGGAACTTGGAATAGGAAAAGAAAGGGTGCTTCAAATGTGAGGGCACTTTGATGAACAGAACACTTGACATGTACTGCTCGGTTTTTTAAGATAGCTGCAATAAAATTTACATCACATAATCACAGTATCATTTACAATAAGTGCAGGACTATAAAAACACAAAGGTAATTTTAAAATTCTTATTATTATTTAGTTTGTGTATGCAGCCATAAAGTTAGTTTTTTCCTTACTTTGTATTTTATGCTATGTGTGACCAACAAACATAAGGGGATTTATTTTGATCACATTTTCCTCCTACATCTTCACCACATTGTGTTTCATGCCTACAAGTCTAATTTTCAGATCTTGATAAAAAAGTCATTATTTCAACTAACCGCCACATTTAACAGTTCTACTGATACATCCTCCGTAATTAACTTTTCTTTTAGCAGTAACAGCCACAACTGTGCTGCTAAATGTCCCTCTAAAATTAGAAGGATGTGAATGTGAAATCTCTCCTATAGTTCATATGTATTATCAACATATACTGTGTATTTTTTAAAAATGTCAAGTGACAATATTGCACGCTCAACAGTTCATTTTAACAAGCTATTTGTCCATAATTGGACCTTTATTATGCTTTGTTCTTATTTTAGTATGAATTTAAAATCTACTGTATATATTTTCAGATCAGACCTAACATTTTTGGAACTTGTTTGTACAAGAATTCAATTTGAATTACATTTAAATATTTTCTAACAATAAATTAATATTTCACACATTATTTGCATTAATTATGTGAATTTGTAATACATATGGTAAGCTGCCTATAAACAGAGTTCAGATTCCTCATCCTCACAAATGAGGCATAAATGTGTGTGTAACTGTCATCCTCTTTTTCATAATCTTGCCAGATGTCACAGTGCTTGGTTTTGATTTCAAATAAAAAGAAGCACATACTGTAAAACTTATCATCAAAATCCCCTCACTACGCAATTTTCTTGTATGTCTGAAATAAGAATTAATTCCCCCAAGGTATTACTTCAATTAAGTGAAACTGTTTGTTATTTTGACTTAACTGTATATTTTGAGTGATGACTAGTAGTAGACTGAATACTGTTTGTATGGAGTTTATATGTTCTCCCTTTGACTGTGATGTTTTACAAGCAGTCCAGGTTCAAGTAGCTGCATAATGAAAATGCCAAAACATATTGTCTTCATATGAATATACTCTTTGATGAACTAGCACACAATAATTTTATTTAAATAAAGAACAATACCCAAAAACAAAACAAAACACAATGAGGAAAAAAGGATTAGCAGATACAATAATATGTTCTGAAGACAAACCATGAAACTCGGCACTCACCGCAAGCCTGACTTGGAGGGCTATACAACAAAAGATTCCCATCTAAGGTTCTCCTTTATGCTGTTAAAATGCAAGGTATGGCATGGGATATAAAATAAATGTTGGAGTGGAGGCTAAGTTGCCCTCATTTAATTAACAAAAAAGAGTAACAAAAAAAAGTGTTCAATGGTGCATATACAACAAAATAAAGGGTCGAAATTCCTCTTTAAGGTTCTCATGTCTGGAGTAGAGCTCCATTTTCGCCAAGCCTTAGTTAACAATGAGACACCACCTTCTGGGAGGGCCTTGAATATATAGTCCTCCAACTGGAAGGGGCAGAGTGAGAGGCCCTCATTGGGCATCTTCTGGGCCGTGGCAACAGAAGGGCATGATACTGTTACTAACAGTGCCCTGTCTCACCCCGGGGGTGATACTGCTTACCAAGGATGAGCCAAGAAGGTGATCTTCAGTCACGCATGTGTCAAACTGTATAATAAAACAGCAAATAAAACAAAAAGGTTCAGCACTGACCCATTGTGCTTATTTAAGAATTACATTAATGAATTCTTGCCAAATTCTAAACTAACAAATGTCTTTTGCCTGATACCGGGCTTTATAATTTGAACAATAATATTCAGTCAGTCAGCGATGATGTATGGCAGAGAGAGAAGAGCTGTGAAAATCCATCTGCTAATGCTGGGGCTAAGGAACGTGAAGCAGCCATTCAAAAGGACAAGTCATGAAAAGAAAGTACCCTTTGCTAAACTCAATAACATTTGGAGGATAAATCTAGTTTAAATACTGTAAAAGTTCTGAAGGTTTCTGAATCTTATTTTGATAACATTTTGTTGTAAACATATTTATTTAATGACAATTTAAAATATTTTAGCATCTTTCAGCAACGCCATTTTGTTTTCTGTTGGTGCTTCCATTTTGAGTTTAGTGTGCATACCATTGCTACCCATGTTGCTATGCAGGACAATCTATGATGTCATGAACTTAAAGGTATAAAGGTCAGCTTGAAGACTTCCTGATTATATAATTATCTTTAATAGCTAGTGCATTTTCTTTATCGATCGTTTAGTTTGACTTACTGTTTTTTTTCTTTTGATTTTGATTTCTGGTACAGTGATCCCTCGCTATATCGCGCTTCGCCTTTCGCGGCTTCACTCTATCGCGGATTTTATATGTAAGCATATTTAAATATATATCGCAGATTTTTTGCTGGTTCGCGGATTTCTGAGGACAATGGGTCTTTTAATTTCTGGTACATGCTTCCTCAGTTGGTTTGCCCAGTTGATTTCATACAAGGGACGCTATTGGCAGATGGCTGAGAAGCTACCCAACTTACTTTCTCTGTCTCTCTCTTGCGCTGACTTCCTCTGATCCTGACGTAGGGGGTGTGAGCAGGGGGGCTGTTCACACACCTAGACGATACGGACGCTCGTCTAAAAATGCTGAAAGATTATCTTCACGTTGCTACCTTCTGTGTGCAGCTGCTTCGTGAAGCGACATGCTGCACGGTGCTTCACATACTTAAAAGCTCAAAGGGCACGTATTGATTTTTGACTTTGTTTCTCTCTCTCTCTCTCTCTCTCCCTGCTCCTGACGGAGGGGGGTGTGAGCTGCCGCCTTCAACAGCTTTGTACCGGCGGTGCTTCGCATACTTAAAAGCCAAACAGCCCTATTGATTTGTTTGCTTTCCTCTCTCTCCTGACGCGCACGTCCTTTGAAGAGGAAGATATGTTTGCATTCTTTTAATTGTGAGACAGAACTGTCATCTCTGTCTTGTCATGGAGCACAGTTTAAACTTTTGAAAAAGAGACAAATGTTTGTTTGCAGTGTTTGAATAACGTTCCTGTCTCTCTACAACCTCCTGTGTTTCTGCGCAAATCTGTGACCCAAGCATGACAATATAAAAATAACCATATAAACATATGGTTTCTACTTCGCGGATTTTCTTATTTCGCGGGTGGCTCTGGAACGCAACCCCCCGCGATGGAGGAGGGATTACTGTATTTTGATTAGGCTTGAAGACAGATCCATTAAACTTTCAGGTTTTAAACTTTGAAAGGCTTTCGACCACATTTTATCTCCTGTTTCTTTCTCATTAAAAATCTGCTCCAACATTTTCTGAGGCAGAATATGAATAGAGCTGTTTTAGCATCGCATGTAACACATGTGTGCTGATGACTTGCAGCCACTGACGTGGGACATGGCAATCGGTCTTAGAACATACAGATTGTGTCTTGTTTAAGTTATATACTCTGTGTGTGTGCGTCAGAAAAAAAACTGAAATGCAGAGTTGGCGGTTTCGTTTTGCAGACGTGCTCACCCCCCATGACTATCAGCGACTAAATGAGTTTGTCTTTCCTCGTCAGTTTCACTTTGGCGACGGAGTTGCTTTCTTTCAGCTTCAAGCCGTAGTCCTGCACTTCTTTCTTTTTCCGACTCGTTAACTTGGGACTGCTTTGCCACATCTATGAGCTTAATGCTGTAACCTTACACGTCTGGGCCACCTCACTCTTCCGGGCCAGACAGACAGACAGACACTTACACGCACAGACATTTATATGTAACATATATATATTGTGACTGGTGTTGCTGCTCTTAACAGTAAAACTATGGCAAAGAAAAATAGCTGCCCTTCAGAAACTCCCTCTTAAACAGTATTCCAATGGGAAACAAACACACTATTACCATTCCTCTTTGCAGGATCAGCTGAAGGCTTGCAATCTTTCTCCACGACATGCTTCTCGCGCGAAGTTTGGAACATTTAAAAGACCGAGCCCCAGCCAACCTAACAGCTCTCTGTTCTCTCCTCTCTCCCTTGACTGCCTCTGCTCCAGTTGCTGCCTCTGAGCTGTTGAACCCACTTGATGAGGAGGATTTTATGTTCTTTTAACATGGAGACTGGAGCTGAAGTGCCGTGTTTGACAACCACTTTCTATGTGCTTGTCTGCTGTTGACAAACCCCATCTGGGTCTTGTGTTTGTACCTGCCTTGTTCAGCAATAAAGATATTTTTTTCCTCGGAAACCTGTTCCCTTTTCTCCAGTCTCCTGTGCAACTTAGTGACCCAAGCTTGACAATATATGTACATATATAAACATATATATATATATATATATATATAATATATTATATATAAAATGAAGGATTTAGAGGTAGCAACATATATTGTAAAAAACAGAGGATATTACCATCATAGACCTGGAGCAGCCAAGACCCTTGAATAGTAACAGTTATATAATTAATTTTAGAGGAAAGATGGGTACTGCAGTATTTTCATATCACATACAATGCTCTTACATATATTCTTTATTTCAATACAGCATCATTGTTAGTCTAAATGGCAATAAAATATTTACCTATAACATATTCTTGCACAT
The DNA here is from genome assembly GCF_900747795.2 of Erpetoichthys calabaricus. Classification (NCBI taxonomy): domain Eukaryota; kingdom Metazoa; phylum Chordata; class Cladistia; order Polypteriformes; family Polypteridae; genus Erpetoichthys; species Erpetoichthys calabaricus. The sequence goes on from NC_041398.2 coordinate 187,463,468, forward strand.
TGAAATAATTAACTGATACTGGCATCTAAAACACTGTTTAAATGTAAACATACATAAATTTATTTGTTTTAAAACATTTTTACCATTAATTTATTACAGTGCCTTAACTGTTACTGTATGAAAAAATGTAATGCATTTTACAGTGCACTAGCTAGTCATTCATAATGCGTGAGATGTAATTATAAGTATGAATTAACATTTTAATTATCATTCTGCAGTGCTTGTTTCTTACCAATCTTATATCGTGGCACACAGAGAAATAACTAACTGCTGTACATGTTATTTTATTACTTTAACACAAAAATACTTTGTCGATCACTAAAACTGCTGAACTCGTTAAATGTTTGTGAATTGTGACTTGCTCATGGTCACACAGTGTCAGCAGTGGGATTTAAACCCACAACCTCAGGGTTTGAAATCTAAAGCCTTAACCCACTACACCACACTGGCTGCATTGTGCTGCTACAAACTTTTGCCCACATTTCTTGACGTATAAGCAAAAAGCAAACTGTATCAGACAATGCACCTGCTCACTCGTCGCTCCTTATCTGTGAATTTTTGGTGAAGCACGAGATGACTTAGGTACTGCAGCCACCCTACTCTCCAGATTTGACCCTTGCTGACTTCACAGTGAAAGATCACAGATTTCTAATGATAAAACAAAGAGAAAAAAATTTACTACAGGACCTACGTGACATTCCACAAAATGAGTGCCAGGACAGATTCCAGAAATGGAAAAACCATTAGGGGTGGTATATACAGTGCATCCGGAAAGTATTCACAGCGCATCACTTTTTCCACATTTTGTTATGTTACATCCTTATTCCAAAATGGATTAAATTAATTTTTTTCCTCAGAATTCTATACACAACACCCCATAATGACAACATGAAAAAAGTTTGAGGTTTTTGTAAATTTATTAAAAATAAAAAAACTGAGAAATCACATGTACATAAGTATTCACAGCCTTTGCTCAATACTTTGTCGATGCACCTTTGGCAGCAATTACAGCCTCAAGTCTTGTTGAATATGATGCCACAAGCTTGGCACACCTATCCTTGGCCAGTTTCGCCCATTCCTCTTTGCAGCACCTCTCAAGCTTCATCAAGTTGGATGAGAAGCGTTGGTGCACAGCCATTTTAAGATCTCTCCAGAGATGTTCAATCGGATTCAAGTCTGGGCTCTGGCTGGGCCACTCAAGGACATTCACAGAGTTGTCCTGAAGCCACTGATTTGATATCTTGGCTGTGTGCTTAGGGTCGTTGTCCTGCTGAAAGATGAACCGTCGCCCCAGTCTGAGGTCAAGAGCGCTCTGGAGCAGGTTTTCATGCAGGATGTCTCTGTACATTGCTGCAGTCATCTTTCCCTTTATCCTGACTAGTCTCCCAGTTCCTGTCGCTGAAAAACATCCCCACAGCATGATGCTGCCACCACCATGCTTCACTGTAGGGATGGTAATGGCCTGATGATGAGCTGTGCCTGGTTTCCTCCAAACATGATGCCTGGCATTCACACCAAAGAGTTCAATCTTTGTCTCATCAGACCAGAGTATTTTCTTTCTCATGGTCTGAGAGTCCTTCAGGTGCCTTTTGGCAAAACTCCAGGCGGGCTGCCATGTGCCTTTTACTAAGGAGTGGCTTCCGTCTGGCCACTCTACCATACAGGCCTGATGGTGGATTGCTGCAGAGATGGTTGTCCTTCTGGAAGGTTCTCCTCTCTCCACAGAGGACCTCTGGAGCTCCGACAGAGTGACCATCGGGTTCTTGGTCACCTCCCTGACTAAGGCCCTTCTGCCCCGATTACTTAGTTTAGATGGCCGTCCTGGTGGTTTCGAACTGCTTCCACTTATGGATGATGGAGGTCACTGTGCTCATTGGGACCTTCAAAGCAGCAGAAAATTTTCTGTAACCTTCCCCAGATTTGTGCCTCGAGACAATCCTGTCTCGGAGGTCTACAGACAATTCCTTTGGCTTCATGCTTGGTTTGTGCTCTGACATGAACTGTCAACTGTGGGACCTTATATAGGCAGGTGTGTGCCTTTCCAAATCATGTCCAATCAACTGAATTAACCACAGGTGGACTCCAATTAAGCTGCACAAACATCTCAAGGATGATCAGGGGAAACAGGATGCACCTGAGCTCAATTTTGAGCTTCACGGCAAAGGCTGTGAATACTTATGTACATGTGCTTTCTCAATTTTTTTATTTTTAATAAATTTGCAAAAACCTCAAGTAAACTTTTTTCATGTTGTCATTATGGGGTGTTGTGTGTAGAATTCTGAGGAAAAAAATGAATTTAATCCATTTTAGAATAAGGCTGTAACATAGCAAAATGTGGAAAAAGTGATGCACTGTGAATACTTTCCGGATGCACTGTAAATATAGGACGGGAAGGAGGTAAGTTTGATTAAGTTGCAAGCATATTAATATTTGCTTTTTTTAAGTTTGGTTTCTTTTTGGACAGACCTCTTGTGTGTGTTTGTATTGCATATATGGTATATGTTGCCTGCTAAACATACTTTTTATTTACCGTATATATGCACGTATAAGTCGGGTCTTGAAACCCAAAAAATCGATCATAAAATCAGATCCCAACTTGTATGCCCGTTCAAAACTGCGACACTTAATTTTTTTTTTTTTATATCTTCTTGCCCCCGCCAATCTCGCATCAGTTTCTCAAACGCATCAAATTTTGTTGCAGCAGCGCAGTTACCAATTTCTCCGCTTTAACAACGTTTAATTTAAAACCAGCTTAATATTTTCTTCTGATTGAATGCTCCAACGTAGATAAGGGATGCTCTTATGATAAAGGTCTATGAGGATGTGAGATACAAAAAACACAAATCAGTGCAAACGTCACTTCGGAATAGTTCGGGTATTACCGTGTGGTCACGTAGGCACAATAGAGAGAGAGAGAGGTTAGAAGCACATGCTGATACAGTGCATTGCTGCACCCACATAGAAAAAAAAGGCAGTGTGCTCCGTGGTTACTCTCTCAGGTGGGCGACATTTTAAAATACCACAAATTATACCGTAAAATCAAGTCCTGACTTATCCGCGGGAGAACTTATCCGGGACTATATACGGTATGCATTTATTTTGTGCACTGTTCTGGGGAGACAAACAAGTATGAATTCCATTCCCCAGGGAGAAATTTGTCTTTTTACAGAAGCTCGATAGATAGATAGATAGATAGATAGATAGATAGATAGATAGATAGATAGATAGATAGATAGATAGATAGATAGATAGATAGATAGATAGAATAGTCTGGACACACAACAGAATGACTAAGAAGGAAGAAAATTAAAAAGAAAGAAAAAATTCTGACTTGGATGACCCTGTCACAGTGGCATTATACAGACATACTGCTGTTGGCATAAAGGAGCCCCAGTAGCATTTCTTCACACAGTTCTGCTGAATGATTCATTGGTCTAAAGTCTTCAATGTTAGTGTGTCAGAGAAAGGATGTGAAGCTTTGTTCATAACGGCACTCAGTGTTGTTTTAGTTCTCTCCTTGGCTACTACCTCTAAGGGGTCCAGAGTGTGTCCCATAACTTAGACTGCCCTTTTAATTAGCTTTTGATTGAGTGGGCTTTTCTTGAATTGATGTTCCCAGCCCAGTACACCACAGTGCAGAAAATCACACTGGCCATCACAGAGTTGTAGAAGATATGAAAGATGTCATTGTCTGCATTAAAGAAATACAGTCTCCTATGAAAATGGGGCCTTCTCTGTCCATTCTTATATACAACATGTCATTGATGTCAACCCCCAAGTACTTGTAGGAGTGGACCACCTCTGCATCCACTCCTTGAATAGTGACCAGACACAGGGACTCTTTGGTCCAGCAAAAGTCAATAACGAGTTCCTTGGTTTTGCTGATGTTAAGGCGCAGACAATTCTCTTTGCAGCAAGATACAAACTTCTCAATTTGACTCCTGTAGTGGGACTCATCCCCTTTCCTTTATCAATACACCCCATAAGTGCAGAATCATGAGAATTTCTGTAAGTGACATGACCTGTTTTTTGTATTTACAGTCAGAAGTGTACAGAGTGAAGAGAAGAGGAGACAGGAACGTTCCTTGTGGTGCTCCAGTATTGCTCACATCCATATCAGAAACACAGTCTTGAGTCTCACAAACTGTGGTCTGCCTGACAGATAGTACTACTGCATCTACAAATGACAATACATGTGAATCACCACAGACTGACCTAGATTTTCCCAGTCAGAAATGACTTTTCCACTGTTTTTGTGCATTTTGGACACAGTTGACTGAAATTGTGAAATTAATTTAAATATCACATAAAGTAGACACATACTGGTTACTGAAAGGTACAAAAACAGCACCTCTTTTTTATTGCATTTTTAAATTTGGAGCAGAGAGAAAGCAGATGATTTTTGTTCTGTAAGATGAGCAGTTAAGGCCAATTAAGATTACTATTAGCTTCAATGAATTAAAAAATATATTTCATTAGTGTGATTTGGGCATTTTTTAGGTTTAGCATTTCAAATATAAAGCAAGATGGTGAAATGTTCAGATATCTTTAATTATACAGTTTATCATAATGACAATCCAGGTAGTTCCTTTTTTGTCCCTGTCACCAAAGAGTACAGGTACCATGCAATTGCTATTAGAAAATTTTATTGTGGCAGCGAAATTTGGAAGGCTAATTTCAGAGTAGAAGCCTCCAGTAATTTGTTAATAACTGCTGTTGGAGAGAACATGAACTGGCAAGCATTCTGGCTGTGATGGATGGTCTCTCACATGGCCGGGAGGCCTTTTTAGTGGTTGGATAGAGGGAAGCAGCCACCCAGGATCATGTGCTCCTCCAGTGGGATAAGTGGCAGCATTCCTCTGGTGAATTTCCCATGTGCACACCTACAGGGCTGCATGGGTCAAAATGGGTGACCCTGCTGGGTTACTTTTGAGCTGCTAGGGAGAATTGAAGGAAGGAACATTCCTTATTGTACCCATGTCCTTGGATCAGTCAGTCAGTCATTGTCCAACCCGCTATATCCTAACACAGGGTCACGGGGGTCTGCTGGAGCCAATCCCAGCCAGCACAGGGTGCAAGGCAGAAACAATCCCTGGGCAGGACGCCAGCCCACCGCAGGGCCTACACACACACACACCCACACACTAGGGACAATTTATGATCGCCAATGCACCTAACCTGCATGTCTTTGGACTTTGGGAAGAAACCGGAGCATCCGGAGGAAACCCACGCAGACACGGGGAGAACATGCAACCTTCACGCAGGGAGGACCCGGGAAGCGAACCTAGGTCTCCTTACTGCGAGGCAGCAGCGCTACCACTGCGCCACCGTGCCACCCTGTTCTTGGTTCATGTTTTATCTTTTTCTGTTTTTTTTATATTTTTAGAACCAGAAGTGATCCTTGATTCCATTATGCTGGCACTGGAAGTAGTCCCCGGTCTGGTATCAAGGAAGCTGTTCTGCTTCACCCAGGAGAATTGGAGTCAGGTGGAAGAGGACAAAGCTTGCCTAGGAGGAGTGGAAGAGAAGAGAGAAGAGAATTTTTACTGGTGTTGTATATTCTGCCAAGAAGCCTGTTGTGAAGGTACCTGCTGTAAAAAAAAAGATTTAATCTGAATCCAGGTCCTTTATCTGTGAGATTGTGTTGGGGCTTTGGGGCTCTGTGGTGCCCCCTACAGGTCAAACAGCAAATAGTGTACACTTCAGTTACTGTTGGCTATTACATACTAATGAAACTTTGAAGAAGAAGCAGGTTGCATGGTGAAATATTATTGTACTGTAGATACATAACAAAAATGGCTGGGATGTTGATAGGGTATATACCGGAGGTCCATGTCGATGAAGCATGCAAATAATCTGCTGTACCCAGCAGCAGGAGAAAATCTGTCAGTTCATGTCAATCTATAAGCAAGAATAAGAACAATCAGATAAAATATATTTCCAAAATAGGATTAAAAAACTACATTTGAAAAGTCTCATAAACACTTCATCATAGCATTCAAACCTACCATTACATGAAGTGTGACCTACCAAATTATTCAATACAAAAAAGATTTACTCTGAAAATCTTCTTGCAACCCTATTTTGTACCCCTTGCTTGGCCGACATATTTGCTAGAAAATCAGGCAGACAGCAAGGTAACCTGTATAAATTGATTACTGTTTGTCATAGCAGAAAATAATGCAGCAAAAGAATACAATTTAGCACATTATGTGTACAATTCACTGATTACATTTATAGAAATCCTTTTACTGACTACTTACTGAATGCTAATCATCAACGTGAATGCTTCATTGTCCTCTATACATTACAAACTTTGTAGCTACCATTAATATCCAGCCATGCAGAATCTTCCATATCACTTTAAGAAACCTGTTCAAGTATAAAATCATTCATCATGCTTTCTTCTAATCTTCAGTGAAGTGTTCAGCTAAAAGATAGGGCGCAATTATGTTTGATATGGAATCCTCCCACATTGTAACCTTTTGACTCTCATTTTTGTTTTTAATTATAGTGTAATTTGGGAATACTGATCAAATGAGTTGCTACGTAAGTGACGTTTTATGTTTTATTAGCATGTTATTGTTAAAAAATGAAGTTAAGTTTTTCAAAAACTGTATTTCTGTACTGCAGCTTTATTCTTTACTTTATTTAAGTATATTCATCCAGCCATTTTCAAACCATTTCAAATAATTGTTATAGAAAAGATAATTTATATATAACCGCAATCGTCCTCACTAAGGTTTCTAACTTTTTTTATTTATTCACTCATTTATTTATTTTGAAGTTAAAGATACACAAAAAACAATACGATACTTCAGTTATCGTGTTCAAAGAAAACAAAAATCCAATCAAGCTAAAACACATACACATACAACTTCCACTACCCCCATCAGACAGACACAGTTTAGTTCTTCATATTCAGTGGTTTCAGAAAGTATTCAGACTCTTTCACTTTCTGCACACTTTTCTGTGGTGTAGATTTAATTTTAAATGGATAAAGTGCTATTTTTCCCCATCAGTCTGCACTCAGCAACCCATAATGTCAAAGTGAAAATATTTTTCAAAAAGGTTTGCATGTTTATTAAAAATCAAAAACTGAAATCATTTATGTAAGTATTCAGATCATTTTCTGTGACACTCCAGATTGTGCTCAAGAGCATCCTGTTTGATTTAATCATCCTTGAGATGTGTCTAGAACTTGACTGAAGTCCTACTGTGGCAAAGTCAATTTATCGGACATTATTTTGAAAGGCACACACTTGTGTATATAAGGTTGCACACTTCATACTACAAGTGGGTACCAAAACCAAACCATGAAGTGCAAGGAACTCTCTGTAGTCCTCTGGCACCAAATTGTGGTGAGGCAAAGAGTATGAAACCATCTTTTACCTTTGAGTATTCCCAGAAGCACAGCAACCTCAATAATTCTGAAATGGAACCACTAGAATTGTTGATAGAGTTGGCCGTCCAGCCAAACTGAGCAGACAGGCAAGAACCCAATGCTCACAGAGCTTCAGAAGTCATCTGCTGGGATGTGAGAACATGTCAGAAGGCCAACCATCTCAGCAACACTCCATCAAACAGGTGTTTGTTGTTGAGTGGTTAGATTGAAGCCACTCTTGCTACATGGTACTTAAAGGACTCTGAGCACATGAGAAAAAAGATTCTCTGTTCTGGTGAGACAAAAATTGAATTCTTTGAGAAGAACTCCAAGCACTACATTTATCTAAGACCAGGAACTACTTATCAACTGCTGAAAACCCATCCCTATGGTGAAGTTCAGAGTTTTTTTTCTCAGCAGCAGGGACAGGGAGACTGGATAAAATTGAGGACAAAATCAATGCAGCCAAATACAAAGAGGTCCTTAAAGAAAACCTGCTCCTGTTTGCATGCAACCTCAGACTGGGGCAACAGTTCATCTTTCAGCACGATGATGACCCAAAGCACACAGGCAAGAAAATGCTGCAGTGGGTTCAGGACAAGTCTCTGATAGTCCTCGAGTGGCCCAGTCAAAGCCCAGAATGAGACCCCATAGAACATCTGTGGACCTGAAGATGGCAGTTTACAGAGGCTTCCATCCAATCTAATGGAGCTTGAAAGGATCTGACAGGAACAAAATTGATAAACTGTACAAACTGTGGTGTGGAAAGCTTGTAGAAACAAGCAAAAAGGGTTTCTACAATTTAATGAATTAAGGGCCTTTTTATGAATGAGAGATCTGAGCTTTTTTTTCTTTTTCTTAAATTTTATTAATTTTATTGTAACCATTCATACAAATCGATCAATTTTTTACAAAAAATACAATTGAAAAACAAGTCAACCCCCACCCCTGAGAGAGAGAGCATCGTCAACGGGGTAAAACTTAAGGCTTGTAAACATACCTAAATTGATGAATTTAATATGCCAGTAGAGATGAATAGAGAGGAAAAAGAAATGCGGAGATAATTACTTCCTCTGTGCTTTAAGAGCTTATTCTAAAATTTTATTGATTATACCCTGCCAGGTTTTAAATAAATTCTGTACAGATCCTTTAACTGAATATTTGATTTTTTCCAATTTCAAATAGTATAAAACATCGGATGCCCACTGACTTAAAAGAGGAGAGTTAGGGTTCTTCCAGTTTAGCAAAATAAGTCTGTGTGCCAAAAGTGTAGTGAATGCAATCAGTTTGTTTGTCCTTCTCCAATTTAAACCCATCTGGAAGAACACCAAACACAGCTGTTAATGGGTTACGAGGGATTGTGACACCAAGGCTGTCTGAGAGGCACTTAAAAATTTTGGTCCAAAAATGATGTTAATTTGGCGCAGGCCCAAAACATGTGACCCAGTGAGGCTGGGGCCTGATTGCAGCGTTCGCAGGTTGGAAAAATTTTGGACAGTTTTAGACGAGACATATGTGCTCGATATATAATTTTGACTTGAATAATTGCATGCTTTGCGTATATGGAGCTCGAGTGAATTCTCTGCATTGCTACTTTCCACTCCCTTTCTGATATATTGATTAAGAGATCTTTTTCCCATTGTTCTCTTGGATCTTTGAAAAGGAGGGACTGTAAAATAATTTTATATATTGCAAAAATGGTGTCTAAGTCCTTGAAATTGAACAATATTTTTCCAGCATGGACGAGGGTGCAAGATGAGGAAAATCGGGCAGGTTCTATTTAACAAAGTTCCTAATTTGAAGATAGTGAAAGAAATGTGTAGCTGGAAAGTTAAACTTGGAATGTAATTGTTCGTAGGATGCAAAGATGTCTATATAAAGATCTCTGAGCAATTTAATCCCAAATTTTTTCCAGATATTAAAAACTGCATATGTTTGCGAGGGTTGAAAGAGGTGGTTCTCTTGCAGAGGTGCCACAGATAAAAGCTTCTCCATCTTAAAATGCTTTCTACATTGGTTCCATATTCTGAGTGAGTAATGTACAATTGGGTTGCATTTATTGTGGCACAAAGCAGGGAATATAAAGAAGTACTGCAGGATTTTACTTCTATTGTGGACCAGGCCTTTGTATGTTCATCTATTTGTGTCCAGGTTTTTATAGCTTGCATGTTTGCTTCCCAGTAATAAAACTGAAAGTTAGGTAGAGCCATGCCACCTTCTGCCTTAGGTCTTTGTAGGGTCGCTCTTTAGATACGTGGACGTTTTGAGTTCCAAATAAATGAGGTTATTGTTGAATCTAATTGCTTAAAAAATGATTTATTGATGTATATTGGAATGTTTTGAAATAAAAAAAGAAGCTTAGGAAGAATATTCATCTTAACAACGTTAATTCTTCCAGCTAAAGTGAGATGAAGGGTTGACCATCTATGCAAGTCTTGCTTAATTTTTTCCATACAGACGGCGAAATTTTGTTGATAAAGAGCTTTGTGTTTACTTGTGATGTTTACCCCTAGGTATTTAAACTGATCTGCAATAATAAAAGGAAAGGTGTCCAATATGATATTATATGCTTGAGAATTAACTGGAAAGAGTACACTTTTATTCAGATTAATTTTGAGACCAGAGATCTTTTGAAATTCTGTAAGTGCTGTTAAGACTGCAGGCACAGAATTTTGTGGGTCTGATATATACAGTACCATATCATCTGCATATAGAGAAATTTTCTGTTCCAGTCCTTCTCGGATAATCCCATTTATCTGATCAGCATTTCGACAGTGAACCGCCAGTGGTTCAATGGCGATTGCAAATAGCAGTGGTGACAAGGGGCATCCTTGTCTGGTACCACGTTCTAGTTTAAAGTAGTCTGAACAAATGTTATTAATACAAACTGAAGCTTCTGGATTGGTATACAGTAGTTTGATCCATGCACAAATGTTCGGGCCAAAACCAAATTTCTCTAATGTAGTGAAAAGGTATTTCCATTCAATCATGTCAAATGCTTTTTCTGCATCCAATGATAATAATATTTCTGGGGTGTTTGACTTTGTTGGCGAGTATATTACATTAAACAGGCATCAAAGATTGAAGGATAAGTGTTGATGAATCTTGTGATATTACCGAAGGCAGCACTTTCTCCATCCTTCTAGGTATGATTTTTGAGAGTATCATAACATCATTATTCAGAAGTGAAATTGATCTGTATGATGCACATTGTAATAAGTCCTTATTTTGTTTAGGAAAGACGGTGATTAATGCCTGGCGAAAAGTTTGAAGTAGAATTTGATTGTCTCTAGCTTCTGTAAATGTTGCTAATAGGAGGGGAACTAGTTGAGCGGAGAATTTCTTATAAAATTCTGCAGGGTAGCCATCAGGGCCTGCTGCTTTCCTGCCTTAAAGTGACTTTATAGCATCTAGTAATTCTGATAGCGCCAGAGGTTTATCCAGTTTCTCTGCACTAAAAGTATCTATTTGTGGTAACTGTAATGTATCCAGAAATGCATTAGATTGTGTGTTGTCTTCTTTAAACTCAGTAGAATATAAGGATTTATAGTAGTCTCTAAATGTGTGCATTGTATTTTTATGGTCGATGATTTCGTTTCCGTTCGTGTTGGTGATTACTGGGATTGCATTGCGAACTTCTTGCTTGTGGATTTGTTGAGCAAAAATCTTATTAGCTTTCTCTCCGTGTTCATAGTAACGATGTCTGGATTTATAAATTTGTTGTTCAGTTTCTTTAGTTGTCAAGAGGTGGAGTTCTGAATGCAGAGCCTGCCTTTTCCTATGTAGAGCCTCGCCTGGAAGCTTGGCATGTTCTTCATCTATTCTAGTAATTTTTCTTTTTAGTTCTGATACTTTCTTGGTTTCTAATTTATTCCTGTGGGAAAGATATGAAATAATCTGTCCTCTTAAGAAGGCCTTTAGAGTTTCCCAGAGTACAGTAATCCCTCCTCCATCGCGGGGGTTGCGTTCCAGAGCCACCCGCGAAATAAGAAAATCCGCGAAGTAGAAACCATATGTTTATATGGTTATTTTTATATTGTCATGCTTAGGTCACAGATTTGCGCAGAAACACAGGAGGTTGTAGAGAGACAGGAACGTTATTCAAACACTGCAAACAAACATTTGTCTCTTTTTCAAAAGTTTAAACTGTGCTCAATGACAAGACAGAGATGACAGTTCAGTCTCACAATTAAAAGAAAGCAAACATATCTTCCTCTTCAAAGGAGCAAAAAAATCAATAGGGCTGTTTGGCTTGTAAGTATGCGAAGCACCGCGGCACAAAGCTGTTGAAGGCGGCAGCTCACACCCCCTCCGTCAGGAGCAGAGTGAGAGTGAGAGAGAGAGAGACAGATAAAAAAATCAATACGTGCCCTTTGAGCTTTTAAGTATGCGAAGCACCGTGCAGCATAGTTAAAAGCTGCACACAGAAGGTAGCAATGTGAAGATAATCTTTCAGCATTTTCAGACGAGCGTCCGTATCGTCTAGGTGTGCGAAGAGAGCGCAAGAGAGAGAGAAAGAAAAGTAAGTTGGGTAGCTTCTCAGCCATCTGCCAATAGCGTCCCTTGTATGAAATCAACTGGGCAAACCAACTGAGGAAGCATGTACCAGAAATTAAAAGACCCATTGTCCTCAGAAACCCGCGAAGCAGCGAAAAATCCGCGATATATATTTAAATATGCTTACATATAAAATCCGCGATGGAGTGAAGCCGCGAAAGGCGAAGCGCGATATAGCGAGGGATTACTGTATTCCTGCAGAAACCTCTGAGGATGTATTTGTCTCTAGGAAGTAACTAATTTGTTTGGATATAAATTCTGTACAGTTCTCGTCTGCTAATAGAAGCGGGTTAAGACGCCATCTACGAGGTGAGTTTGTGGGGCATAGTGACTTTAGCTCCAAGATCAGAGGTGCATGGTCGGAAATAACAATAGCATCGTACTTGCAAGATTTAATCGTAGGCAAGAAATTATTATCTATAAAGAAATAATCTATTCTTGAGTAGCAATGATGTACTGGTGAGTAGAAAGAATATGTTCTTGAGTTTTGGTTTAGAAACCTCCAGGGGACTGATAAGTTGTGGTCAGTTACAAACTGTGTATTTATCTTTGCAGTGTTAGATGTCATCCCCCCTGTGACAGGAGTCCTATCTACGAGTGGATTTAAAACACAATTAAAGTCCCCTTTCATTATGATTTTATGAGTGTTCACATTGGGAATGGATGCAAATACGTTTTGTATGAATTCCTTATCATCGACATTCGGTGCATAAACATTTATCAAAATCATTTAACAGTTAAATAAGTGGCCCATGACCATCACATATTTCCCTTCTGGATCAGATACTACATCTGATGCTACAAATGAGATTGTTCTATATATGAGAATTCCCACACCTCTAGTTTTCTTTGTATAGCTAGAATGGAACATTTGGCCAGCCCAGTCCTTTTGCAGATGGAACTGATCCTTGCTTAGTAAGTGGGTCTCCTGTAAAAATACTATTTTAGTGTTTAAACCTGTTAGGTGAGAGAGTACTTTCTTTGTCTCTCTTTAATTTGTGATTCAGGCCTTTAACATTCCAGCTCACATAGTTAACTGTCCCATCATGGAGATATTGATTCTGAGTTTTTGATGTCATTTTATAGTCTTAACTGGAAGTAAGACAGCTTTAACCTTAATTTCCTATTTCCCCATGAGTTATTGCCATGCAGCCTATTGTTACGTTGGTAGTTATAATTATAAGGATTAAAAGGATAGATTAGATATAGCCTGCTCTCTTTCTCTCCCCCCCTTATCCCCCCCCCCCCCATTTCGCCTCCCCAAATAATTTGCAAAAATTTGCAAACCCTTTCTGAAAACATGTTTTCACTTTGCCATTATTGGATTTTGAGTGTAGACAGGTGGGCAAAAATGGCAAATTTATCCATTTAAAATTAAAATGACTATACAATAAAGTGTGCAGAAAGGGAAGGGGGTTGAATACTTTCTAAATCCACTGTATATTAAAACAACACCAAAGATCATTCAGAGACTCACTCAGTTATTTTACAATAGCATTAATGAGCTCTTACTAAATGAAAAAATATTCTGGATCCTTTCTTCCAAGAGGGAATTTTATTTTCTCAAGTTGAAGATCATGTAACACATTGCTTTCTGAATGAATTATGCAATAAGAAGTCAAGCAAAATGACACCTTTTTATTGGCTAACTAAAAAGATTACAATATGCAAGCTTTCAAGGCAGTTAAGGTCCCTTCTTCAGGCAAGATGTAATACAGAAACTGAAATTCCCTGTGTTTATATAGACTGTAGGACAGGTACAGCACTGGAAAACCTTTAGGTGAGACATCGTAGATGTAAAAAATGAATAGACCTCTCCAGGCTAAGATTCTTTTAACAAGAGAGGAGAACAATGTCTGGTCAAGATCTTTGGATAAGATAACTGTCCAACAGAGTCTTTTGAAGATTTTGATGAGTTTTCCATACAGTGTGGATCTGTAGTCAGGATGACTGGGACAGTCCAAGAGATGTAAACAATCCTCATATCTGGCCATAAAACTCTTGTCTCTATTCAAACCATGTTGTAATGTGTTAAATTTTAGCATGAGTTTAACTTCCCATTCTTTTCTCTCTTGCTGTGTTTTAAAATTGCCCATAAGCACTGTGACTTTAAAGTCCTTCTCACAGTGTCCATGGTCACTGAAGTGAGCTACTACAGGAACGTCCCTATTGCCATGCTTAAGAACCTGTGGAAATTCATTCTTTGGCGGAATGTTTTTCCCACATAGAGGGCAGTGTCAGGACATTTCATACAGAGAACTATGTAGACCACATTAGATGATATGCAGGAAAATTATCCCTTTATGCCGTGTTCTAGTGTGGTATAACTACATGATCCGTATCATAAATGTAAGGACACATTTTTAATCTTTTCTGTAGGCAGGGAGATGTACTAATATCTGTTGGTTCACCCAGGGAGCTTTGGACAATTAGTTGCAGGTTTGGTGGTTGTCTGTATGCCAGGAGGGGTAGTTCTGGAAATACATCTTTCAGCATTTCATCGTTATTTAGTAATGGCTGAAGTTCTGTTATAATTTTTTGAAATGGTTCAAGATGTGGGTTATAGGTGACAACAAAGGGGATGCAGTTGTTGTTGTCTGTTTTTATATTCCGGAAGGTTGTCTCTGGGTATGGCAGTAGCTCCAGCAGTTGTTCATCCTGGCCTGTTGTGTTTGAGAAAATACAGTTGTAACATATTGCTTGACTGAAAATGATAGAGTGTCTTATATGCTTGGGATGGAAGCTACAACTTCTCAGGTAGGTCCATCTGTCTGTCGGTTTGTGAAAAACAAACGTTGCAAGGGTGTTGTCTTTCAGTTGAACGGTGGTGTCAAGGAATCTGACTTCTTTGTTTGAGTAATTAAGCTTCAGCTTTATGTTGGGGTGGAAAGAATTATATTCGTTATGAAAATGAAGGAGGTTCTTCTCACTGGCAGTCCAGATTACGAAGATGTCATCTATGTAACAGTGATACAACATTGGTTTCAAGACACACATTGACATAAAATCCTCCTTAAATTTCGCCATAAATAGGTTTGCCTAGTGAGATGCAAACCGACAGCCCATTGCAGTCCCCATTTGCTGCAAGCAGAAGTCTTGTCCAAATGAGAATAGGTTGTGTGTCAGAATGAATTTTGTCATTTATATAACTGACTCCGTGGGTAAATGGTGTTGTTTAAGGTACATTTCACATGCCGATATGCCATTATCATGGGGGATGTCTGTGTAAAGTGCCTCAACATACATTGTGGCCAGTAAGGTTCCCTCAGGTAAGGGGCCTATAGTAGACACTTTTTTTAAGGAAATCAGTGGTTTCCTGGATGTCCTGAATTATAAAATAAAGATTAGGATTCTTCCATTTGGGAAAGATTAGTCTTTTTTATCAAAAATGTATAGTATGCTTTATAACTGCGAGAGAGGTGCTTCATAAGTAAATATTTCGATAGTATAAGAATGTGCTGTCCTGAAAGAAAGCCTGCTAGGATCCAAATGTCCAGCTAGTGAACTGAGGTTTCATCGTGGTTTACAAAGAGAAGTTAGAATCTGAAGGACTGACCTCTTCTACACTTGGAAGTGACAGCGACAGACTACCTGTAATAGACAGGGTAAATCTGTCCTACAGAGAGAGAAAGTAGATTCAGAACTTACTTCCTTTTAAAGGAATTTGACAGAGTAGAAACCTCAAAACAGCTCTCTGGTTTGGTGTTGATACAGTTTCAGGTGACTGCCTTTCTCTCCAGAAGTAACTCTGAAATTTGACCAGTGTTTTGTCATGAAAAAGGTTTTGGATCAGTGTCTCCTATCCCTTACCTCAATGTGTAGACATTTTTCTCATAGACCCACAGTAACCTGACATTTTCTGCTGTACTTACCTATTCAAAATTATCGATGTTCTTCATATTAACGCATGAAATAAATTACCAAGAACTGTGGCAGAGAGTAGGACTTTAGGGACCTATAGATTGTGTCTTGCCGTTACTTTAGACAATCCAGTGATGAGCTTGATTGGCTTAATGGCTTGTTTTCATTACATTTGTTCTAATGTTCAGCTAATGTCCGCTTTTGCACCCAGGACTATGATATGACTTCACCTAGAATTAACTGTTACTGTGATTCATTTAGCTAGAATTTGTCTCCCCTTTTTTATTTATCCCCTCATCGGTGTAATGGAGCAATATAGTAAGTATGGGAGCAGGTTTAGATACTTTATTCAATCAATAAAGTCTTTAACATTAATTGATATGCCTAAAGTAAGAGTTTTAACAATCACACCTTACAACTCGATGTTTAACAGCTTTCACAGATGATGTTTACCAAAGCATCCAGTGTGCTACAGTTCTCAGAACATTCTTTGCTCTTGCAGATACTTCTTGATAGCTCAGATAAGTCCTGGCATGGAGGTGTGTTGTGGTGCTGTTCTTCTTCCTGCTCCAGCTCAGTGTCTTTCCTTATAAAACTGATCCAAAGTGTGGTTCTGCCCTTGAGACACTGTACTTGTTTCCTTTTATGCTATTAGTTGTGAGCTGTTCCATGTATAAACATTTAAAATTGTAGTAGATTATAGTTAATGTTTGATTACTATAACTAAGTAGGTGTTCAAGCTAAGCAGGTCAAGCAATTCTGTTTAATCACCCAGTTCAAAACAGTTCTTATTTTATCAAAATACTCAAGTGGTCATAACACATTTCTCAAAAATTTAAAATATATTAATGAAGAGAGCTCACATCCGTACATGAAAGCAAAGCAAAACAACTGTCTGAAATATTTTAATCACCATAAAGCTCATAAGAAAGAAGTTAAATACTGTACATTGGTAATCATGCTGTTAGATAAGGATGTAATACTCCCTGCAGCAAGGAAGTAATATAAGGATGTGGTTTAAAGCTGCTGATAGTAGTACTACAGTGAACCTAATATAGAGAATCAGGCAGGGAACTTTACAAAATCACAGTGAGAGTATGGAAGAGCTATTAAGAGTTTAAATGAGAGACAGAGAACACAAATAGGTGGAAAGGATGGTGATATTAAGAGGAAACATGGGAAAGTAAAGGACAAACCCATCTAATAAGGCCCAACTGGGCAAATGAATGCTCTTTTTTCTGGACAGTGGATGCTTAGGATTTCCTTTTGGTTCATCTGCTCCTTTTGTGTTATTACTGAAATAAAACGCCATTTTGATATTTTACTATCTCTTTGATACTTATTCAATGTGTGTTAGACATCTTTATGACACTCTAAAATTACACTATAAATAATTAAAAAGGGGGATTTTAAACATTCTGTCAAGTCAGTGTTACATATTTTTCTTTAATATCTAGTTTAGACCAAATTATATTATTTTAAATAAGCAAAAAGATTTTCCTCATTATTGGTGCTTATGATGAAAATTAATAGTGCTATAAGATAAGAGTGCACTGTGAAAAAAATGAGAAGAAGCTATTCCAGATCCTTTAAAAATTCCCAAAGAGTCATTTTAGTAATACTATGCAGGCACTGATATGAGTCCTCTACTCACTGTAATGATTTTCTGTCTTGTGTGCTTAATCTCCAATTTTCACTTCCAGCCTCTAATAGCATAATGCTGAAATACAGCATGCGCGTCTGACCAACATGACACAACTGGAAATACTTCAGCTAAAGCTCTTCTGAGTACAGTTTGGAGTGCCACTTTACATTTGACACCCAGATGTCCCTGTCATGAACTAAGTCAAGTCAAGTTGGGGAGCATGCACTGGTACAGTGCGTTGCTGCACATACTACACAACAAAACAACTAGGGATCCCGGTTTGCAACCTCCCAGGCAGACACGCGGTCCAGTCCCACCCACCCAGCCAGGTGTTACGTGGGCGACCCCTTGGTCTGGTCCAGCTACTCGGGTCCCCAACAATGAGGATCTTACGAGCTGGATCACCCTCAGGGAAACGCGCCACATGGCTGTAGTGCCATAACTGACACTCCCTCACAGTCCTCATTTGGGACTCAATGAGCAACCGCTCATTCGACAACACGTCAAACCAATGGTACTCAAGGATTTTCCAGAGAGACACACTCTCTCATGAACTAAACAGGTTCAGAAAATTGATGCATTTTTATACAGTAGGATACAGGCATGAAAATAGAACCACTGGAAATATGGTGCTAAGAAATGATGGTAATATTGACTACTGGTGTAATCTGTTGTTCTTTCTCAATCTTTGATGACCTGTAAGAACTTTTAAATAGACAGCAATATGCATTCTTTAGAAGCAAATTCGGGTGGCAGATCAACTTCTTAAATTAGGATACTGTGTGCAGTTCAAAATGGCAATGTTCTAACATAAATCCTTCAGGATACCATCTTAATGTGCTATGTGCATAACCTTTAGTAAGTGGGCAGAAAGGGTCTGTAACATTTTAAGTGTCACATTGTTGGTGGTATAGCTGCTCAATTTATGCCATCATCCTACATGAAGCCATATTAATATTTAAGTCAGTTTGCTGTCATTTGAGAAACATTGCAAGAGAAGACATTTGCCAAGGTGTATACTTTGTAATGAATCAGCTCCCAGTTTTATGAAATATTCAATATATGAAAACCTTAAAAGCAAACAGTCTAGCGTTGTTTTGCAGGAATCCAGTTTAAGCCAGTTTGTAGTGAATCCCATAAAAATAAAGGAATTGTAATGTTATATTAACAATAATTTAATCAACAATTTATAACAATAATTTATCAATAATAATTTTCCCACAGGGTCCTATCTATCTATCTATCTATCTATCTATCTATCTATCTATCTATCTATCTATCTATCTATCTATCTATCTATCGTGCTTATGTGTGTGCGATGAGGCATTAAATGTTTGTTTGGTTTATCATCTTATTTCTTGTATAACTATGTGCCACTGTTTATTCAAAAATGCCCGGACAGAGTATAATGACACGTATCCATTAAAAATTACAAGACAAAAAAATCTCACAAGGTGCTGAAATAGTTAAGTACATGTTGGAAAATTGGTACCAAACCAATGACTTTGAATGATCAATTAGTTTGCTTCTGTAACATTCTCTACATGTCTGTATTTAGCTCAATAATTACCGTGCTGAACTTTGCATACGTAAGTAGCCTCTGGATATCCTCCTTCAATCTAGGCTAACTAGTGTCTTGCTTTTTTCTCTAGTCCTTTTGCCTTTATAAAAGCTCCGGATGTTTGGAGAGCATTTGGCGATGTGTTTTCCTTGCACCTGCTCATCTGTTATTTCCGAAGACACACACATTGCTCTCTGCTTTTTCTCTGTTTCTGTCACTTACTGCAGTGTTCCCTCAGAGGGGCTAAGCTTTGTCCTGCAGCTGGCGTCAAGGCAATGTTCTTAAAATCCCACATCTCTTTGTCTAATGTTTACAGCCTGTCTGGGCAAGCTTATCAGTGAATCGGTAAATTGCAAAACACAGTAGATTTGCATTGCCAAGATCGTTTTTTTTTTAATATGTATATCAGCAGCAGCAGCAGCAGCCATTTATGTTAAATTGCTGGGTGAAATCCTTTGCAATGCCATCCTTCAGCTGTATCTGCTCAGCACATCTGCACCTGCAAATTCCTTGTATTATATTTTGCCAGATCCAATCTATAGTAATAATTATTTCTCTCACCTGATACTGTTTCACTTAGATCATTAAGTCTGTAATGCCGCAAGTTAATTTCTTTATCCACCAGTAGTAATGATTGTGTAACAGGGTTCAAGTGAAATGAGCCTTTTATAAAATGAGCACCCAGAATAAAAATACTTACAGGAGCTAAAAATGTATGTCTTGTCTTGGTTAAATGACTTGCTTTTTGCCTTTTCTGTACTGAGTTTGACTCGTAGAGGGGAGCACCTTGAGGAGACACTGCCAGCTTTACTAAATGAACACCTTTCATTGATGCCATGACCCAGATTTATGATGACTGCAGCTCAAGAGATCTCACTGCCACAATGAGAACCTTAGATAACCATTTGAACTAAAGGTGATTCCTGTGGCCTTGACTTGCTAAAAGACTTGTTTGGAGGGTCTGACCAACTTGTGGTCATGGCATTTGTCTTATGAAACTTCATTATATATAAAAGTGTTTATTTTTTTGTAAATATTATGGTTTATAATTGTAGATTATGTGATTAGGTGCAACTAGACTGCCTAATTGCCTAATTAAAATTATTGCATCCATGTTCAGAAAACCTTTTTATTTCTCATGAAAACTTCAAGTAGTTATTGATAATTAATTTACTTTTCAATGCTAGGTTTGATATTTTGACTGATTCATTTGTAGGGAATTTTATTACCTTAAAGCAACTTAACTTAAAATAATTCTGAAAAATAAATTTCAGACAATAGTTTGAAAATTGAGTAACTAAATTTATTGTATTGTATAAGTTAATTTATCTCTGCTTTTTATTTCAAACAGATAGATATACTATATTTGTCCCAATTGGGAAATAAGAACTTTACAGAAGCTCAAGAGAAAAAAAAGAAAAAAACTTAAGTACAACATACTATAAAATATTTTGATAATGTCTCATATTTTCCATGTTTCTAAACAAAAATATTTGATTCATAAAGCTGACATATGACTACAGATGACATATGTACATTAAAATCCCCCATCACTACTACGTGATCATAATTTATAGCCAAATCAGATAGAAGGTTCTAAATTCATGAACAATGAATATGGCCCTGATGGTCTGTAGACTAGCACTACAATTGTGTTGGAATCTGTTTTAATATTTAAAATGAATGCCTCAAAGGATGTAAAGTTGCCTAAATTTTTAGAAGTGATTTGCATCTTGTTACAGTGAATTATTCCAAGTCCTCCTCCTTGACCAGAATCTCTAGACTTATGAAGGAACGAGTATCCATCTGGTGACGCCTCAGCTAAGGGGACAGTGTCACATTTACTAAGCCAGGTTTCAGTGAGAAGACACAGATCAGATTTTGTGCTTAATATAATAAGGACACTCCACTGTAATTATGTCGTTGGACTTAAATGCAGAATTTGACACCATCGACCATTCTATTTTACTGCACAGGCTAGAAAATGATGTTGGGCTTACAGGCACCATGCTTGCTTGGTTTAGTTCTTACTTATCAAATCGATTCCAATATGTACAGAAATGTGCTGACAGTACTCCATCATTATACACAGAAGTTCAATATGGTGTCCCGCAGGGCTCAGTACTGGGACCTTTACTGTTTTCACTTTACATGCTTCCACTGGGATCTCTCATTAGGAAACATAATTTTAATTTTCACCCATATGCAGATGACACCCAGTTATAGCTTTCATATAAATCAAATGAAGTTTCTCCGATGTTGTCTTTAATTAGTTGTGTTAGTGATTAAAGGAGTGGATGAATGAGAACTACTTGTCTTTAAATATAGATAAAACAGAGATGTTAATTGTTGGAGAGAATGACGCTGATCACAAACAATATTTTGTCATCATTTAACTCAGTTGGAATCCCCATTAATTTTACTGAATCAGCCCACAATCTAGGAGTTATCTTTGACTCTAGCATGTCATTTAAAGCTAGGGCCAAAGTTGTCCAAAACATGTTTCTTCCATCTTAAAAATGTTAGGAAATGAAGGCGCTTTCTAAATAAACAGGATTCTGAGAAATTAATTCATGCATTTATTTCTAGTGGGATTGACTACTGCAATGCGATGTTCACTGGATGTTCAAACTGTTCTCTATGCAGCCTCCAGTTAATCTAAAATGCAGCTGCAAGAATTATTACAAGAACAAGAAAATACAAACACATAACTGCAGTTCTTAAATCCTTACACTGGTTCCCGGTTAAGTTTAGGGCAGATTTCAAAATCCTCCTTTTAACATATAAAGCATTAAATGGCCAAAGGTTCAGCTTACTTGTCTGAACTTATCATGACTTACAAACTAGAACGCACATTAAGATCTCAAGATACCAGTCTGCTTATGATTCCAAGGATTAAAAATATTAACAATGGGAGGTGAAGCTTTTAGTTACAGGGCCCCTAAACTGTGGAGTGGTCTGACTGCTACTCTAAGAGATGCCCCTTCGGTCTCAGCTTTTAAATCTCGGCTGAAGGATCATTACTTCAGTTTAGCATATCCTGACTAGAGCTGCTGATTAACTGTACATACTGCATGTCTGTTGTTAGTCATTAGCACTAAAACATAAGTAACATGATAGTTATAATTGGATAATAACCCTCACCTATTCTGTTTCTCTTCTTGGTACTCAAATGTGGCACTTGGTGCCACGGCCCAACTGCCAAGTTGTTTTGCTTGCCTAAGGTAAAGTCATCCCTGATGGAGGATCGCAGGAATCGTGGGAAAGATGGGTCCTTTCATTGGATTGGCTGGCCCAGCGCTGTTTCAGCCGTGGAATGGCCAAACGGGGGAGGCCGCTTGATGGATGAGGTCTCCAGGACTCTAAACATATCCAAATCTTATTATGTGATGTCATCTACTGTTAAATTCTGCTCCATACTTCTAAAATTTTTATTTTTATACTGTATTGAGGATTTGTTCTGTTCTGTGTATTGTATTGTATTGTAATTTATTGACCCCTTTCTTTTGACACCCACTGAACGCCCAACCTACCTGGAAAGGGGTCTCTCTTTGAACTGCCTTTCCCAAGGTTTCTCCCTTTTTTCCCTACAAGGTTTTTTTTGGGAGTTTTTCCTTGTCTTCTTAGAGAGTCAAGGCTGGGGGGCTGTCAACAGGCAGGGCCTGTTAAAGCCCATTGCAGCACTTCTTGTGTGATTTTGGGCTATACAAAAATAAATTGTATTGTATTGTATGATGATACTAAAAATACACATTTCAAGTAGCTTTATCTCAGTTTATCATCCTGCTGTGAGGAAAATAAAAGTTTAGAGGAATGGTTAATTATGATAACGGCTAATTTCATATATGGATAAATCATTAATTTCCTGCTTACTCCAATTTGTGGTCATGGTGACACAGTGCTTACCCCTGAAACAGAAGGCAAGATCCTGCTGTGGATGTTACACCTGCTCTTTGCAGGCCATAATCCTTCATACCATGCATGTTAGCTTACCACTAGTGTTGATTGATGCAATTTGCCAAAGCATTTTTCACCTTGAATTTGCTGAGTTCAATGCCAGCCTTGCGGACATCTTAGTCAAAACTTTTCAAAAGCTTCCCATAATGCTTTTTGAGGCCAGTGTGACATAACAGAGCTGTAATAGCCATGTTGACTAGGGACATCACTCCTCGATTTGCGTAGTGCATGAACAGGACTTTCACTCATGCATACTGTAAGCGTACTCTACCTCACACTTAACGATGCCACCCAATGTTCTCTGTGCATGACTAAATAATTTTACAACATATACACTCATGTGTGATGTCAGTACCAGACTGGTAATCCAGTCAGATTTGCTTTAAAATAAAGTAAAAATTCACTCAACATTACACTTTATGACATGGCTTGATTTGAACTGCACATGCAGAACCACAATTCTGAGTATTTTAATTTGTGGGGTAGTTGACCATAATGAAAAAACTTTGATTATGCATGTTATGCTCCTCACTATATAGCAAAGATCGGGTAGTGACAGAGACAGTTTCCCATGTATAAAATACTGATCCCTTTCATGTCAGGCTCTGTGAATGTTAGTAAGTCATAGTGATATGAGCTCGGGAGCCACAGAGAGAGATAAAGGACTCCAAGTATAATTTTATCTCAGGGAGCCATAGTGGTTAACACTGCTATCTCACAGCTCAGGTGAAATTTTCGGCCACAATAATAGGGTAGCATCTGCTAACTATGCTGGACCAAACAATAAGGGACACTTAAAAGACCAGTACACCATTATAATTCACTCAAAACAATTTTCTTCTCCATTGACATCTGTGCATTTCACAGAATTTAACAAAATTCACAAGCATTCAGGGATTTATGCTGAACTTGAAACAATGCAAATTCAGCAGGGTTCACTCACCGCTACCTATAATGCATGCCTGTGGGATGTGCAAGGAAAACAAGAGTAACACAGAAAAACCCACATAGGCACAGGGTGAATGTGTAAGCTCCACACAGTCAATGCCCAGATTGGCATTTAAACTTTTTCTTGTTGGACTGTGAGACAGTTGTGCTAAAAACAGCACCACTGTACATAGTGACATGCGGTGAGGTTCATGGCTGGTGAGGCATTGACTCCTTCAGAGTCAGAGTTACAAATACGTGAACCCAAAAGAGTAGCTTATTCACTATTCAACTGGTAGCATGCACATTGACTGCTGGTTATGCTTCATATTTCATCAGCAATCTTTAAACATACATATCTAAGGTAAACATTTGGCTAAGAAAGAATGTTACATTTATAGCAGCGAGAGACAGCAGAGAGAGCGTATCTGCTCTGTACCCTCCATGTGTTCTAAATTCGCCGTTGCAATTCCACAATTCATACTCCATCAATACAAATGAAAGTATAGAGTGGTGTACAAAAAAAACGGATTTCAATTTTGACCTTAACTGAAATATTTAGTTTTTTTAATACAGACTGTTCAACAAAAGGATAACAAGAAAAACAAAATAATATTTTATTTAAGGTCAAAATTTAGTTTTTAAATATTGGATTTTTTTAAAGTCTGACTGTTCTGATCTCACTATTACATTGTAATAGATATTCAGGCAGCTAAACTCCTTCCTTTATCAATATAACGACTCAGAGACTGCCTTGACATGAGGTGTACAAATCTCCAGTTTATTAACAAAGAGCAGGTGTGAATCTACAAGTAATGAAACATAATATTCAGCACACAAATAACAAACAGTTTGGTAACAGCTTTAAACTATAAGTAGCAGTACAGAATGGTAACATTTTACAAATATAAACTTACCGGCTATGCTACCATAGGGTTAAACTGGCCGGATGAACTCCGCTGTATGTATTTGTTGCAGATACATTACTTACATTGGGAACGTCCCACTGTAAGGCAGCTCAGGAAGGACAAATATCACAAAGTAAGCATATCTGAACGTAACAGTTTACAAAATTGAAATGGTTAATAATTAAGCATTTTGTCTGTCTTAACAAACATGAC
Source organism: Erpetoichthys calabaricus (assembly GCF_900747795.2). Classification (NCBI taxonomy): domain Eukaryota; kingdom Metazoa; phylum Chordata; class Cladistia; order Polypteriformes; family Polypteridae; genus Erpetoichthys; species Erpetoichthys calabaricus. The sequence continues at coordinate 187,488,481 of NC_041398.2, forward strand.
ACTGATCCCATTTTTTTATAAAATTGAAAACCATTTATTGGGAGTTTTTCCTTGTCTTCTTAGAGAGTCAAGGCTGGGGGGCTGTCAAGAGGCAGGGCCTGTTAAAGCCCATTGCAGCACTTCCTGTGTGATTTTGGGCTATACAAAAATAAACTGTATTTTATTGTATTGTATTGTATTTTCACCTTTATTTGTAAATGAAGTCATGCGTCTATCCTTCTTTCATGAAAATCTTTGTCACTTTCTTGTAAAAGTTCTCCTTATTTTCCTTTAGTTTTAAAAATCTTAATCTTTCATTTTGGCAGTCAGTCGGAACAAAAAATAAAAATAAACGGACCGCTGCAGTGCACTTGACTTTCTGATATCACTAACTTATTGGTGCCTCTGTGTAGAAGAACAGCAGCAACAAGCACCTGTTTGGCTCACATGCGCCCCCTTCAGTACGGCACGGTACTGTCTGCCTCACCTTTTGCCTTTCCACTGTAGTTTTATGTCCGGTCAGCAAGACTAAATATGTCACACACATTCATTAAAGATATTAGCCAGACAGTGGAAAGTCAGGGTGTCTGCAAACATTATATTGGCGACATACAGAGATACAGCAACAGGCATGTGCCAATTGCATGCATCAACCCAGTGTGTGAGGGAGAGCGCAGTCCAAGGTGATGGGAGGCTCGTCGCTACCTCAGCTTGTGTTTCTCCCCTGTATTTGAACAGGAAATGTGCCAATTCAGTGATTTTGACTATAAAAATGATCAAAACTATTGGAATCATACAGAAAACAAATTTATAGCATAGACCAGTGGACACATTTATTTTATGTTATCATTATTAGTTTTTTTACTTTTCGTAATGACAGGTGAGACCCCTGACCATATGTCCCTGACTGTACCACCTAGTTAAGGGGCTACAGTATGTCCTATCAAAGTTATGTGTTAGATACACATTAGTTATCACTGACAGTGCATGTTGTTATAAAATGTAGCCAGTGTATATGTGTTCAGTTTAAAAAATAATCTGATATTATTAAGTTGTAAAACTAATGTTTTGACATTTTTATATTGCTGGGAATATTTTAATTTTACCTTTAAAACTCAGAAGCAAATTTTTTTTTGAAAGTACAAGAAGACTCTATATTATATTTTTCATTGTTATGTAAAATTACCAATATGGGTAGAATTATTGTAAAAGCTAAAGTTTTGAATAGTTACATCAATAAGGCAACTGTTCTACATAATTAATGCTCTTTAGATCAAATCCCACTCAAGTATGCTTTATAACATGGCCTGTAAGATAACATAAGGATCATTGTTTTTCTCTTGATTGTCAGTGTCAGGTATCACTTAGAATCTCACTTAGGAAAGCAATGCAGTCAAGCAGTAAACTTTTAACTCAAAGGCCCATAATAATGGAGGAGATTTAGCAGAAGACACTCGGCCACTGACCTGAACTCAAACTTGAATCCCCTCCTCCAAACCATCTTCTTTATTGAATAAGCAAAACATTAACTCTTGTCACACACATGTGCATGGGAGGCAACTAAAGGGCATGAGTAAGAGCAATTCCGAATCAGACCAGGATGTGACAGAGTGCACTGACTCTTTTTCTCCCTTTCCTACAGACCATTCACGGGAGATTCCACCTGGCTCTCTCCCTCTTCCGGGTCCGAGCCTATGGAAGAAGACCTTGCCGGCTCTGGCCCCTGTGATGTCACATCCGGGCTCGAGCCTATGGTTGAAGACCCTCATGAGCCTGACCCCTTTGACCTCACTTCCTGTCTTCCCCTTTAAAAGCCTCCATCTTTTCCCTATTCCCTTAGTTCTGTTTTGGACTCGGTTTTGTACACAGCAGTGCTATCACTAACCATCTATTTGCAGCCAGGAAACCAAATATACAGGTGGCCGCCCCAAACCTTGCTATGGCTCTTTGTGGAGTTTGTGATACTGTCTACTTATTGGGATATACTTTTTCAGTGTATTTTTTTTGTAGATACATACTTGAGCAAATGTGATGCTCCCTCTAAATGTTCTTCCATTCAAGATCTCTCTTCATCTCTCTTAGTCTGTCTGCTTGCTATGTCTATGTCATTCCAAAAGATTGTGCATCACTAATATTAACACTGCTTTTACAAATCGCATACCAAATATAACAGTTATATGCATTGCTGTTAACGCTGACATCTACATTGATCACTTACATTTCAACCCAACTAGACAGTAGCACAGCTAGTTCGTATTATTACAATATTTCTTTCCTTCCTATCTTTCATCAGCATAAAACATTTTCTCTCACAGCTATTTTCAGAAACTTTCACAAGCTACACTAAAATGGTGTAATAGATACATAGGTAATTTTTCTTTCTCATTAATTACTTTATCAGTATACTATATAGGCACCTTTTAAGTTCCTGTAAAATATCTTGTCCTTGTGTACTGTATATCTGAGTCTCAAGTAATGGTGCATCAAGCTGTTTTCATTTCACTGTCATAATTTAAAGCACTCTTAACACCTCTCTTTATGCTGATTCTGGATGCATCTCACAATTTTCTCAAGGGAAAGCTTAGTTCAACGCTGTGTTCTCAATATCATGAAATAGCCTGCAGAATCTCATACTTATTTTCACTTATCAGCTATTCTGTCCTTACTTAACCCCAAATAAGAGTGATATGACAAGTATTCAGAGCATCAACCTTAAAATACACAGGTTCAATTAAAGCTCCCTGGAAATATGACAGTTACTTTACATTGAAGATTACAGTATATCAAGTTTTATTTGCAGCATCTGTCAGCATACTTTGAATGAAATGGTTGTGAGAAAACAAAGAGAATTGGAATGACATAAACATTTTACATTTTGTTTTTACTATATCTTTTGTCACATAGAAAGGTGATCCTGGTCAGAGCCCAACGAGTATAACCAAGTCACCAAAGGTACATTCTTCTATGATTTACAGGAATGCAGAACAGCAGGGAAGCTTTGCATTTACATGCTAGACTAGTGTGATTATGCCAAGGCATCTTCAGGATCCATATACCATACCAGGAGATAGGCCCAACTTTCCTCATTGCTTGGTCAGCTTTATGTATGCTGAAAGGGTTCATCAGCCCTACCATGATTTTTTAACTGTGGCCTGTTGGCTTTGGATGCACACGTTAAAGTAGAGGAGGTAACAGTAAATATTATGGTCTGCTCCGTTTACTGTACCAGTGCTAGTAACCACAGGATTGTTGCCCAGAGCCAGAAGTACAGTATAGTAAACATATAAACTAATAGCTGACAAAGCTTCTTCTGTAGGATGTGAAGAGGCAATACAATGGCTTTGAAGACTATATTATGAATCTGAGGGGAAAGTAGAAAATTTGAAATGTCTTGTTCGGAGACTATACCTGGTATCTTTTTTATAGTATGGCCGAATTAAAAAGACACAGAAGACAACCATGTTAGATTGTTAAAAATAAATAACTACTCGGATGTTCTGCATCATTTTGACTGCTTCACAACTGCTGCAATCACAAACAAAAGCAAACATTTGCTGGCTCTGTATTGAGTACAAATTCTCTGTTAAAAAAGGAAGAAAATGAAATATATTTTGTTTTTGTTTTAGAAATAAACTCAGAGGGGAATAAATTTGCATCCTTCTTGGTTGATGCGCTGGGGACATTGTCACTGTTTTTTTGTATATTTTAACTGTTTTAGACAGTTTAATAAAATACCTTCACATGGATGAACTAAAATATTGTGCACATGAGAAACTGAAGGATTGTTTCTAAGGAATATGATTTGAAACCACAGGTTTGAAGTTCTAATCCTGCCTTTCCTGTCATATTTTAAGATATTTAGATGTTAGTATATTATATATATACTGTGTATATATATATATATATATATATATATATATATATATATATATATATATATATATATATATATATATACTGTTTATGATATGTTTATGTAACAGATTTTATTGTACAGTTTTTATAAACCATTAGTGGCACTACTGAAGATCTTTGTGGCTGGCCACGGCCATTCAAGGCATTGCTATCCACCCCTCCTTACTAATTACAAAACATCTTTTTTCTAAGAATTAAGGGAAAAAGTCCAGCATTGACTTGCTTACACTCTGCGGCCAGTGGTGGCTTCAGAACATTCTAATCATTGGTTAAAAATGGGGATTCTGCTACAAATCACAATAATTAAAGAACTTGGAAAAAGCGGTGCACACAACTAAAGGTCTATCCTTACATTGTGTCTCACTGGCACAAATCAGAAAGAATCATGTGGACACATTTTAAAATATGCAAAATCTACCACAATAAAAAAATTATCCATGAGAATCCAGCTGCCAGTGGATACATAGGATATTCTCAAACATTTAAAATTACAGAATACAAATGATTTTCTTCCAGTATCCCTGTATAATGGAACCATATTTTCCATGCTGTTTTTAATTTCAGAATTAAAAAATGAATTTCCAGCTGTATGTAAAACTGTATCCAGAGGTAACAGTGTTTCTTCCTTTATAATCCTTCATTTACTATGAGAATAGCATTTACAGTATATGTAATTTACCATCTGATGTTTTTTCTCTTCAATTATATTTTGCTAAATATGAGATTTGCATGTATGGACGATCTGTATGTTCCTAACCCAATAATGATGTAACTTGTTTGTCTAGTTTATTGCAGCCTGACGTTTAATTAGGAACAGTGAGGAGTAATTTACTATTAATTATGCTGAAGCCTTGTGTAAATACGAGACAGTAAAAACGTAAAAAAAAAGTTGGGGATATGGCCATTTACCGAGTTGTGAACTCACCTAAAACAAATTCTACTCATCAGTTTTAAACCAGAACCTCTTTAAGCAAGAGTGGAAAAGTGCAAAAACGAATACAAGTACAAGTAGCACAGCTTAAAATCTAATGTCTCACCGTTGAATTTTTCAATTCCTTCTTAGCTGTTTATGAACGGTTCACTTGCTCTCTGTCTAGCCTTCAGCTAGATTGGATGAGTTTATTTACATTTTGAACAACTGCTTCTGCCAAGATACCAATTTTGGCAATAGCTCAAATTATACATTTTCTTATTGTCTGTATAAGCAGAGGCAGTATTTCATTGCAAATTAAGAAAAATGAACTACTACATTTTCAATGTATTTCTTTGATTTCAAGAAGATACATAGATACAAGATATAAGTCAGACCACCCAGTCCATTATGTATTTACCAGCATAGCTATTTTTGAAACTGTAACTTACAAATCAAAAGTAAAGCTGTATCCAGTCTGTGCCATTATAACTGTACTTAGTTTGCTTTGTGTGAGGTGCCTGACTGGTAATATTATTCCTTTAAAATAAATTTAGGTTTATTAGATGTTGAATTAAAAGCAAGACCATGTACCTTTAGCATGGGATACATGTTCTTTAATATTTGGGATGTGCAGTGTTATTCATGTGGGGTAACAGAAAGGGGTACAACTGTACTAAGAAGTACAACTTTGGTACTCATTAGTTTCATATACTTCCTCAAGTTCTAATAAGAAAGAAATCAATCACAATCAAATCATTAGAACTTTCACCAGAAACAGTAGTGTGAATCTAATAAAAGAAACAAAAATAACTCTTTCATTCTGTAAAAATAGAGTGTCCTTTCTAAGAAATGGAACATTTTTAACCAATTTTATACAACCACTTAATATGATAAGGAGTTGCAGAAAGATGGTTGCTCTTTTGGCAGCTTTGTGTAGAGGGCAGGAATCAATCCTAAACAGGTAATTAATTAATCAAAGAGTCATTCATTTTCACACCAGGTCAATTTATCGATCACAGATAAGGTAACATGAAGACATGGCTAGAATGTACTAATTCCACAGAGCGAATGGCCAGGTCAGCAATTAAATCTGGTCCCTGGTGTTGAACAGTGAAGATAAAATTGTTTTTTTTTTTTTTTGCAGCAAGCACATGATTTGTATTCACTGCCCCAATAGATATTTTCACAAGTAATAACATCTGCAAAGTAATGTGCTGTAACATAATACAATTCATAAATAGTATTAAGCTATACTAATATGTTGTAATTACCTGTACGTTATCTGCTTTTTAAAGAGTTCATCTGTGTGTCCCAATTCTGGACACATTTGAGAAAAGCAAACACTAAATACTATTTTTTTTTCATTTTGCTACAAGCAAAAAAGATTTAACTAATTTTGTACCCTTCCTCTTAACATCATTTTATGATTAGACAATATAAAGAGAGTGCAGAATAAATCATACATGGTGACACTTTACCTTACTTTAAGACAAATTACTCTCTTCTGCTAATTCAAATAAACTTATTTGAAATTATTATTGCTAAATAAATTAATAAGATAATGCATTTCTGAAAAATGAAGTATATTCTGTTATACACATACTGTAGTTGGAAGAGCCATGTTATAGTATATGTTAGCCTTTCACTGTTGTAGCCTATAGGGTTTATCACATGGAATGAAATGGCATAGCGTGTTAATGCAGTGACAACCAAGTCTGGCCATTGAAAAGCAGGCCTTCCCACTCTTACAGACTGCAATAGAAATGTTCAAATTGTAAAATTGAGGAGATGCCAAAACTAAAGTGAGTGTACTGAAAATCATTGAAAATATCCGCAGCACAGAACTTCAAACTGCTTTCCCTTTTAAAGACTTCTGGAATCTTCTTGCTGTATTTTTGTAAAAACACAACTGTCACTAGGTTTGGTAAAACATTGTAATTAGTTGTAATAATGGAAATGCATCTTTCAAAGTCTTAACATTGTAGTCTGCAGACTTTTGTTCCAATGAACATATTGCATTGCCTAAACAAGTTAACTCTAATTAAATATCAACTTTATTTTACATCATACATCTGCATATTTTCTTCAAAAGCTTAAATAGAGGAAAATCTAATACCTTTAAACCAAATGAAATATATACACATAAAAGGCAAAGCCCTCACTGACTCATCACTAATTCTCCCACTTTACATATAGGTGGGAAACTGAAATTTCATGTGCTCATTCCTTGTAGTGTACTTACAAAAGTTAGGTATGTTTCATGTCCTATTGCAACACCCAAGGGGGGAAACGGGTGTACCCTCTAAACTGTATATATAGATAGAGGAAGCCATGCCCCATAACGAACTTTCGAAAATAATGCCTTCTTTTTGGTGGTTCTCACCATTATGCCGTAAGGAACTTTCGGAACTGACCTCTCCTTTTGGCAGTTTCGTTCCTTATTTCTGTTAACAGACGATTTATTTCACGGCAGAGACGCACAAACAATCTCTGTCTCCTGGTGAATACCTTACAAACCCTTATTGAAAATGTTTACCCCAACCTACGAAATCTGCATGAAAAGGACGTCTCGTGGTTGAGGGAGAGAGCTATTCTAACACCAAAAAATGACATGTAAACATAATTTTACTTCACCAACTAACTTCCGAACAAAAACATATAAGTCTGTCGACTCTGTTGTAGAACTACAGTGACGTGGTGCACTATCCGGTAGATTTTCTTCACACTCTTAATCCTCCGGGCATGCCTCCACATACTCTACTTTTAAAGGTCAGTGCACCAATTATGTTACTACGAAACTTACAACCACCAAAACTTTGTAACAGCACCAGGCTTCATTTCAAATCTCTGCACAAGAACCTCATTGAGGCAACTGTCTTTACTGGAACTGGCTCAGGGGAGACTGTATTTATTCCTTGCATCCCCTCTCATACCCTCTGACCTCCCATTCCAATTCAAACACCTCCAATTTCCAGTAAGTGTCTGCTTCGCTATGACAATAAATAAGTCACAGAGCCAGACTCTAAAAAAGGTCGTCATTGACTTGACACAAGATTGCGTCTCACATGGCCAACTGTACGTTGCATGCTCAAGAGTAAGCTCCGCAGACAGCTTGGTCATTTTACAGCCCGAGGGCAGAACTGCAAATGTTGTTTGCAAAGAGATCCTTACATCCTAAAAATGTACATTTCTCATACACAACATTTACAATCATAAATTAAACTCTTTACAATCATCAAATTCACTCTCAATATTAAAATAAGCCTACAACAATTACATTGACAATCGTGTTATGTTATTTTTAAAATGTTTTCTTTTTCATAACTTCTTTAACACACTAGTTCTCCGCTGCAAAGCATGGGTATCTTGCTAGTAGTGTATAATAATAGCTTAGCCCAATGTTAATAAAATATTCTGACCAAGCAAGATGTTTTGCAATTAGAAATGGTAATGATGAAAGAAAATATAAAGCTGCTGGTCATCACAAGATGTTGCCCATTTTACTTCCATTAATTTTCTTTTTATGTATTAGGCAGCATGATGAGCCAGTAGTGAGTGACTTTGAGGTGGCATTACACCTCTAAAACAAGAAACCTAATGATCTCCATAAACATTAAGTCTTAGTCACCATCCTCAGAAAAGGTTTAAAATGGATCACCGCAAAATTATGTCAAGTCCTTAATAAAGTGCTGATCCTGATACATTGATCCTTTCAATTCAAAATAAGTGTTCTTATGTATTTATGTGAACAACATCACCTGCTCTGCTCAAGATTGTAAAGCATTACATAGGGTAGTGAAGACCGCACAGAGTATTACTGGCACTCAGCTACCTTCTGTTTAGGACAAATATATGCAACATTTGAAGGGTAAACAGGAATGTTAAAGACATCAACCATCGCACACAGCCATATTTCTTTTGCCTTCCATCTAGCAAACAGTACATAACCATTGACATTCACAACCAGTAGATTCAGAGACAGTTTTCATCAACAGGTCATAAGGTTACTGAACAGCCAGTAACAATAACAAAAAAAGTACATAACAAACTATTGCTGTCCCTCTTGCATATATTCAGATTATTGTGAATATAGTTTTATATATGCTGTATATTGCATCCTAAGTATGCCTGTGTTATGTGTCTATGAATGTGTGCATTGTATCCCCTTCCACTGAGTCAGTGCTTAAATGTGGCAGAGTGGTTTGTGGTATCAATGAATCCTTGAATGATTTTATCAGAAATCATATACTCCTGGTAGGGCCACCAATGACAGCAAGATCAGAGCTGAGGTCCTGACTAAGACTGACCAAAACACCCAACCACCCTGTCCCACCAAAGTTCCTTACAAAGAGGTGCAACTTCCTGCTCCCCCATGTCTTCCTGGGCACAGCTTGCCACATGGAGTCCCAAAAGGAAGTGAAGCAGTCTGTTTGAGAATTGAGCCCTAACAGCACTAGGAGAATTTCAAAAGATATCTGGACCTAAAATTCATTTGAACAAAGTGAGCACTTTCCAGTGAATTCTCTAGCAAACAACATTAGATTGGAAAAACTTAACTCCCTTTTATCATTGCAGATCAGTTTAAATATCTAGGGGTCAACATCACAAGTAAATATAAAGCTCTTTTTCAACAAAAGTTTGCTGTTAGCATGGATAAAATTAAACAAGACTTGCATATATTGTCTACCCTCCATCTTACTTTAGCAGAAAGAATTAACATTGTGAAGATGAATATCCTCCCTAGGCTTCTGTTTCTATTTCAAAACATCCCCATGTACATGAACAAATCTTTTATTAAGAAATTAGATTCAATCATAACCTCATTTATTTGAAATTCGAAAACTCCATGCATTCAAAAGGTGACCCTACAATGACCTAAATCAGAAGACGGCATGGCTCTACCCAATTTTAAACATACAGACTATAAAAACCTGGCCATTGACACAAATAAATGAACACATACTAGCTTGGTCTGCAATATAAATGAAATCCTGCAGCACTTCTTTACTATCCTTGCTTTGTACACCAGTAAAGGCAAGTTATCGTCAATATACTAAGAACCCATTTGTCCTTCATTCACTCAGAATATGGAACCAATGTAGGAAGCACTTTAAGTTAGAGAATATTTTATCTGTGGCACCTCTACATGATAACCACCTTTTTTCCACCCTCTAGAACTTACACAGTTTGGAAAATGTATGGGATTAAATCATTTAGAGATTTGTATATAAAAAATGTCTTTGCATTCTATGAACAATTTACACTGCAAACTGAATCTCCCATCAAAACAATTTTCCACTACCTCCAAATTAGAAACTTTGCTAAACGAAATCTGCCCAGTTTTCCTCACCTCCCACCTTTTTCTATTCCAGAAGAGATATTGATCAGTCTTGAGGAGTCAGACAGCTTTTCTATAATATATAAAACCATTTTAAAGTCCCTTCATTTAAAGATCCCAGAGCACAGTGGGAAAAGGATCTCTCACTCAACATTTCAGAAATGGAGTGGAAGGCAGCAACGCACAGAATTCACTCGAACTCCATATGTGCAAAACATTCAGTTATTTAACTTAAAATCTTTTATTGAGCACATCTGTCTCGTTTGAAATTGTCCAAAATGATTTCAACGTTCACAGGCTGGATCTTGCCCAGGAAACAAGTTCCACCTTCACTAGGCCAAATGTTTTGGGCGTGTACCAAATTAACATAATTTTGGACCAAAATCTTTAAATGCCTATCAGACAGCCTTGGTGTCACAATCCCTCCTAATCCACTAACAGCTGTGTTTGGTGGACTCCCAGATGGGCTTAAAGTGGAGAAGGACAAACAAACTGTAATTGCCTTCACTTCACTATTAACATGTAGACTTATCTTGTTCAACTGGAAGAATCCTAACCCACCTATTTTAAGTCAGTGGTTAACTAATGTTATATTTTATTTGAAATTGGAAAAAATCAAATTCTCACTTAGAGAATCGGTTCAAAAAATTTTTAAAACCTTTCAGGATCTAATGAATAACCTTTTAGAATAAGCCTTTATATTGGGGGAAAAGATTCCTTTCTCTCTTTACTACTCTTAACAGTTTTGCACTGGTTATTGGCCTTCTTCTCTTTCTCATGGGTGGGGGTTGATTTGATCTTAGTTTTGTTAAGTTTCACTTGATTGTATGGAATGTTAAAAAAAGAGAGAGAGAGAGAACTGCACATCCTCACTATTACTGATATCAACAACTCCATTGTGCAGGCTCTTCCTTCTATCATTTCACAGGGAAGGGTCAGTGATGGACAGCAGATGGACAGTGTCATCATAAAATTGACGGACAGCCATTACTGACTGACTGCACTGCATCACAGTTACTTATTTTGAGGAAACATGGAAGTAAGAATTTCACTGGACTATAGTAGTATAAGCCAGGGACTTTCTGTCAAAATGATTGATGACCTTAAGCCACGCCCCCTTTTCTCTGATTGGTGGATTTGAATACTGTCCCCACCCCTCCACCTGATTGGTGGCTGGGAAGGAGGCATCCCGCCCCCACCCACCAATCCAACCCCCCCTCCTTCATCCCCGGCCCCCCTTCACCTGCCTGTTTCTCCTTTCTGTCAAGAGACATTTGATGGATGTCTGTCCCGCCCCCACCCCCCAGTCCAACCCCCCTCCTTCATCCCTGGCCCCCCTTCACCTGTCTTTCTCTTTTCTGTCAAGAGCTGTTTGATGGATGTCGGTCCCGGCCCCCCTTCACCTGCCTGTTTCTCCTTTCTGTCAAGAGCAGACTTGATGGATGTCTGTCACCCCTCCTTTACCCTGGCCCCCCTCTCCCGAAGACAAGTCCAGGCCTGTCCCTATCCAGATCCCGACCGGCCACACATGTTGATGGCCCACAAAACCCTGCCCCCTTCTGAAAGTGTTGTATAAAAAAGCGGCTCATCTTCGGTTCTAAAGACTCTGTGAAGAAAAATGGAATCTATGCCCAATACCCCAGTGAAGCGTCCATTCCGCAGGATCTATTTGAAGGATCGTTTGAGTAGGGTTAAAAGATGTTTGGTGCCCGAGTTTCTTGAAGCTGAAGCGGCAGACGAGGAGCGGTCTAAGTTGTGTGAAACACGGAAGGTATCAGACGACAATAAGGAAAACTGCCCACCGCCTTTAGTATTCAAGGATTGAATTCTGCACGCTGAAGAGACGGCCGAGTCATGGACTAAGGGGGTCTGAAACAGCTCGATTCGAGCGATGACGAAATGAAAAACCCTCCTTTATTTTACGCCACGCCCCTTCCCTTTTACCATAAATACTCAGACTGTTAGTCACCGGCCCCAAAAGGAGGCCCAGACCATTTCAGAATTCATGGAAGCTTTTAAAGCTCACCGCATAGCGACCGCTACAGACTCTGAAATGACGGGGTTCAGCGTAACAACCTCAGGGTTCCCGCCTGAGGCTCCAAAGCCTGAGATTTCAAGGCCTGAATCTTACCAATTCTATAACTCGTTCTGGATGGATGGACTTCAGGATCACCAGGCATCTGACCCCCGCTATTTTAGTATACTACCCGATTACAGTCTCTGGTCAAGAGACCTTGAGCTAGACTGTGGATTTCGGTCCCCAGGGCTGGGGTGGTCTTCACCCGTCTCCGCTAACGGTGATCAGACGGATAACCCCGTCTCCGCTAATGGGACTCAGATGGATACCTCTTACCTAGCTCCAGGACAACCGTGGGTGAACAGACAAGTTCCGCAGGAACCGATGTCGATCGGCCCGTCTGAGACAGATATGGATTGCCCGGATGGTGTGCTGCCTGAAACCTGGAAAAAGGCCCAGCAACTTGTTAAAGGGCTGATGACGTCTCTGCTGGATATTATTGTCTACTACGACCAGAAAAAAGAATGTTGAGGCTGCGAGAGAAGCCCAGCCAGAGAAGGCATACCTGCCTCTTTGAACCTGAAACCACCTACCGTCAAGGACGCTTTCAGAAGATTCTGAAGACTTTCTGCAAGTCTTGGCTGAAACGACTGGCGGTGAAAATTCTGGGGTATTTTAATATTCTACTGCCGATTCACAAAATATACATAGTGGTTGAAAAGACTGTGGGTGAGTTTGAAAATACCAGCTCTATTTATGATACTGTAATGCAGTCATTTTATGAAATGGATGAATACTCCTACTCTGTAACCCGCCGTGTGGCAAATGAGTTTTGTAAGCGTAATCTTAATCCTGAGGGTCGTATGAGCCTGTGGACTGAATATGATCTGGAGTTTAATGATATGATAGAACTGGTGAGTAATTCTGAACCTGAAGCAGTGTGAACAATTCCGACTCCTAAATAAATGTTTTCTATATGGTTAAGTGTTGTCAGTGTCTGTTTTATCACCGGCAATGATAAGACCGGCAGGTCTTGGAAAAAATATATTATAACTCTGAGAATGCCGGGCGGCCTTGGGGGGTAAAGAATCCTTGAAAAGAGCTCTCCGGCAAGCGGGCCACCATATTGGGGACCAAGAGGTGTCCGAATGGTTATTGGGTCAATACAGCTACACGATCCATAAACCGGCCAGAATCCATTTTAAAAGGAATAAGGTGTATGTTTCCAATATAGATGGGCAATGGCAGATCGATCTGGTGGATATGACAAACCTGGCCGACTGTAACCAAGGTTACAAGTATCTACTGACTTGTATAGATATTCTTTCTAAATTTGCCTGGGTCAGGGTACTGAAAAACAAAATGTGTAAAGAAGTAACAAGGGCTTTTCAAGAAATTTTGGAGGAAGGTAGAGTTCCCGTCAAACTTCAGACCGATAGCGGTAAAGAGTTTCTCAATCAGGAATTTCAAAGCCTGCTCAATAAACACGGGATTAAACATTTTACCACCGCTAGTGAATTAAAGGCTTCGGTGATGGAGAGATTCAACCGAACTCTGAAGACCAAAATGTGGCGTTATTTCAGCTCCCGGAATACCCGGTCCTATCTGCAAGGGCTACAGGACTTGGTGAAATCTTATAATCTGAGCCATCACCGAGGTATAAAAATGGCCCCTGCTGAGGTGAAGAGTTCCAATTCTTGGAAAGTCTTTAAAACCTTATACAGCCTAACTAAGCCCAAAAGAAACCCAAAATATAAGTTCAAAGTCGGTGATACGGTGAGAGTGTCGAAATCCCGGAATCCTTTTACCAAAGGATACGAACAAACCTTTTCAGACGAGGTATTTACCGTTTCTGAACTAGTCCCGAGGGAGCCGCCTGTCTACAAGCTCAAAGATTATGACAGCGAAGACATTATAGGCTCCTTTTATGATGCGGAGTTACAAAAGATTCGCGGACCGGACGTCTTCAGGATTGAAAAGATTTTGGCGAAAACAAAATATCGATAGAAAAAGGCATATTTTGGTGAAATGGCTCGGATGGCCCAAAAAGTTTAACAGTTGGATCCCTGAACGCTACGCGCAAGACATTAAATACTAAGAAGCAAAAATTAGTATTTCATTCACAGGTACTTACAATGGAGAGAAAAAGCTTTTACTTCGTTCTTCCAAGCAATTCTTCCCGAGATGTTTTCCCTAACAATACCATCACAGAGTTTACCATCAAATTAGCAGCACCCATCGAACTACAGGGCCCCTGGGAAGTTGGTTTGGCCGAAATCCAGTATCCTCACACCTGGAACACCCTAGACAAACCAGATAACGACTTTATTGTGGTGTCCCCACGATTAACCAGGTTTTATACTTTCCTGCAGGCTACTACTCTAGCCTCGAGAAAGTGATGTCCAAGATGAATGAAGCAGTGGCGAAAGAACCCAAAGTCGCCGATGCTGGTTCTTCAGGCTTACCGATACTGGAAAACACCGCGAGATTCCGCCACAACGCTCTGGAGCGAAGATTCTACATCGTAAACACTGCGAAGGATGAAACTCTTCATGTCAGGGGGCAGTTGGGGAGAATTCTAGGAGCCCATTCGGACATGACCATAGGCCTGGTGAATGATGCTCCTTACCCCGCAGATATCAGAGCGGGGTTTTATACCTTGTACGTCTACAGCGACATTGTGTCTCACCAAAGAGTCGGAGACAGCTACGTCCCTCTCTTGAGATGCGTACATATTGAGGATGAGATGAATAAGATTACCACAATCACCTATGACAAGCCGCACTACGCTCCGGTCAGCAAGACTCAGTTTGATACTTTGACCATTGAAATAAAGACGGATCAGAACAAAGCGGTTTCATTTCAGTTTGGCAAGGTCATAGCCAAGTTACATTTCAGACCCTCTAAGAGGTGCATGCACGACTAATACAGAGATGAGATCTTACCTGGACCCTAGCCCTTACATGCATTATTACGAATTCCAAGCGGGTAGCGGACTCCCCGGGTTCTCTGGGGCTCCCGTGATGTACGGTTCTGGGATCGGAGGAATATTTCGAGGTCTGTTTAGAAGAGCTTTGCCTCTCTTGAAAAGAGGATTCGAAATTGTCAAACCACACATTAAATCAGCCGCCAAGAATATCGTCAAAGACATGGTGGCAGGGGCCATGTCCGGAGCTATGACTCGAGGAAGCGAAGAAAATCAAGGGGGGTCGGGGCTGATGGTAATGAGGAAAACTAAACGTAAGAGACCTCCAGGGTCACGCGGCGGACCCATCCTCAAAGAGACGCGCCGTTCAGCTTTTACATCATTTTCTTCTCTCCACCACAAGGATAAGTCCCACGCCTGCAGAAAAAAGAAATCAAAAAACATTTTTTAACTCAAAATGTCTTTCGTTCATCGCATGTCTCAAGAGTGTGTGAAATCCGAATTGGATTTGTTTACGGTACCCTATACTCAGACTAGCGTAGAAAAAAGCATCTACGTCGAGGTACCCCCTCTCTCGGCTCTATCTGAAGTCGCGCCACTAGAGTTTCTGATTACTGGGAACGGTGAAGACTACTTGGATCTGAATAACACGCTTCTACACGTCCGATGCAAAATCGTCAATGCCGACAGAACTAATCCGGCCCCCGTGGCCAAGGTAGCCTTTGTTAATTATCCGATAGCCGCTTTATTTTCACAAGTGGATGTGGCCCTCGGAGACCGCTTAATATCACAGAGTTCCAGCCTTTACCCGTACAGGGCCCTTTTTGAGGGCCTGCTAAATTACAGCAATGAAACTCTCAGGTTCCAATTTGCATCGGGTCTTTTTTACAAAGACACGGCCAATGAACACGAAAACACCGCCTTGGACGGTCCGAATGAGGGATTCAGAAAAAGAAACGGTTATACAGCCCAGGGTAAAACAGTAGAACTCCTCGGTCCTATTCATTCCGACCTATTTTTTCAAGAAAAATTAATTCTAAACGGGGTGGACGTCAGAATAAAAATGGTGCGGAGCACAAAGTAAACATTTTATCCGCCGCTCTTTTTGTCAAGAAAGTTAAAGTTTCGGCGGCTGTGAAATTAGGGCACGCCCACGCCCTCACAACCGCCAATGCCAAGTACCCCGTGGAAAGAGTGAATATGAAAGTTTCTCAGTATGCCGGCAGGGATACAAGTGAGCAATCAGGAGAACTTGTGCTTGGGGCATAAACAGTATAAATAGAGCTGGTATTTTCAAACTCACCCACAGTCTTTTCAACCACTATGTATATTTTGTGAATCGGCAGTAGCATATTAAAATACCCCAGAATTTTCACCACCAGTCGTTTCAGCCAAGACTTGCGGAAAATCTTTAGAATCTACTGAAAGCGTCCTTGACGGTAGGTGGTTTCAGGCTCAAAGAGGCAGGTATGCC
This sequence comes from Erpetoichthys calabaricus, assembly GCF_900747795.2. Lineage (NCBI taxonomy): Eukaryota > Metazoa > Chordata > Cladistia > Polypteriformes > Polypteridae > Erpetoichthys > Erpetoichthys calabaricus. Next base: position 187,505,043 of record NC_041398.2, read on the forward strand.
TTCTGTGGCTGGGATGGTCTATCTTGCAGCCTCGACATTCTTTTTTCTGGTCGTAGTAGACAATAATATCCAGCAGAGACGTCATCAGCCCTTTAACAAGTTGCTGGGCCTTTTTCCAGATTTCAGGCAGCACACCATCCGGGCAATCCATATCTGTCTCAGACAGGCCGATTCCTGCAGAACTTGTTTGTTCACACACTGTTGTCCTGGAGCTAGGTAAGAGGTATCCATCTGAGTCCCATTAGCGGAGACGGGGTTATCCGTCTGATCACCGTTAGCGGAGACGGGTGAAGACCACCCCGGCCCTGGGGACCGAAATCCACAGTCTAGCTCAAGGTCTCTTGACCAGAGACTGTAATCGGGTAGTATACTAAAATAGAGGGGGTCAGATGCCTGGTGATCCTGAAGTCCATCCATCCAGAACGAGTTATAGAATTGGTAAGATTCAGGCCTTGAAATCTTAGGCTTTGGAGCCTCAGGCAGGAACCCTGAGGTTGTTACGCCAAACCCCGTCATTTCAGAGTCTGTAGCAGTCGCTATGCGGTGAGCTTTAAAAGCTTCCATGAATTCTGAAATGGTCTGGGCCTCCTTTTGGGGCCGGTTACTAACAGTCTGAGTATTTATGGTAAAAGGGAAGGGGCGTGGCGTAAAATAAAGGAGGGTTTTTCATTTCGTCATCACTCGAATTGAGCTGTTTCAGACCCTCTTAGTCTGTGACTTGGCCGCCGCTTCAACGTGCAGAATTCAATGCTTGAATACTAAAGGCGGCGGGCAGTTTTCCTTATTGTCATCTGATACCTTCCGTGTTTCACACAACTTAGACCGCTCCTCGTCTGCCGCTTCAGCTTCAAGAAACTCGGGCACCAAACATCTTTTAACCCTTCTCAAACGATCCTTCAAATAGATCCTGCGGAACGGACGCTTCACTGGGGTATTGGGCATAGATTCCATTTTTCTTCACAGAGTCTTTAGAACCGAAGATGAGCCGCTTTTTTATACAACACTTCCAGAAGGGGGCAGGGTTTTGTGGGCCATCAACAGGTGTGGCCGGTCGGGATCTGGATAGGGACAGGCCCGGACGTGTCTTCGGGAGAGGGGGGCCAGGGTAAAGGAGGGGGGACAGACATCCATCAAGTCTGCTCTTGACAGAAAGGAGAAACAGGCAGGTGAAGGGGGGCCGGGAGTGGGTTCTGGGGGACGGGACTGACATCCATCAAACAGCTCTTGACAGAAAGGAGAAACAGGCAGGTGAAGGGGGGCCGGGGATGAAGGAAGGGGGTAGAAACTGGGGGGTGGGGGCGGGACAGACATCCATCAAACAGCTCTTGACAGAAAGGAGAAACAGGCAGGTGAAGGGGGGCCGGAGATGAAGGAGGAGGGTTGGATTGGGGGGCGGGACACCTCCTTCCCAGACACCAATCAGGTGGAGGGGCGGGGACAACATTCAAATCCACTAATCAGAGAAAAGGGGGCGTGGCCTAAGGTCATCAATCATTTTGACAGAAAGTCCCTGGCTTATACTACTGACTATGTACACGACTATAGAGCTGAACATAATTAACTTATGCTGTGTACTGTAATAATAATTTATAGTTTGATATCCTACAGTACGTGATAGTGTATGGCTCAGGGTCTTTTAGAAGTGTGGATAGACCAACAATGACTGGAGAAAAATTAGTATTTGACACATAACAAAATGGTCCATAAGGGGCTTGTGAAATGATAGTATGAGATGTCAGGTTGCAATTTAAGGCAAGAAACATGGTCCACTAATACATATTATTACTGAAGGCTGTTGAAGTTTAGAGGGACCGTGAATCTTGTCAGGTGCTAGCACTTCAATTGGTCAGCTGTACTGTAAAGTATACTAATGAAATATACATCTTTGCTTAGCCTATTTATTGATGGTGGAAAATCGGTAATCAGAGACCTGATTTGCGAATGTGAATCTAGAAAGGACTGCAGAATTTTGTTTGGGCTTTGTACTGGAAAAATAGTTTCCTGACAAAAGAATCAAATGGTTGGGCGAAACTCAGAAATGAAAGGGGAAAGCAAAGCAAACAGGCATGCAAGCTGTTGTAATGGGATCTTCACTTGTATAACCATTTGAAGATTAATTGTCTTTTATTGCATTTTTTTGGTACTCTGTACATTTTGTGTTCCCCTTTGTCTACCCCTACATGTACTGTATGCTTTAGGTATTAATAAAGATACCATGTTTTACGCATCCTCCTTTGTGTTATTCACGGTTATTCATAGGAAAGTAGGAGGCTAGAACCTCTTGTTTACTGTGGCCATAACTGTCATATAGCAGTTGTTCTAAAACAATAAAACAAAATAATATTTCTGTGAAAAGCAATTACTTACTGTTGAGTGAGTTTTGATAGTTTGATTATGGAATATGAATTATTACTGATTGACCTTCAAATAAGCTTTGCTGAAAGAACACATCAAAAGTGGGACACAAGCTAGTGAACTATTTTTAGGTGACCAGATGGCCACTCAGATGTGGTGTAAAGAAGCACAGGAAGGATGCAGAAAGTCAGAGTATTTTTGTACTAAACAGGAAAGATGTCAGCCTTCTCTGTTAAGCTTCCATTATTCTAAAAGGTTATTAATATTACATATTATAAATATTACTCTATAAGCAATATAAAAAGGAAATAATTAGATTTAGTAACCTTTAACAAGCAAGTATGGGCTTGGAAAATGGCGAAAAATCTGTCCCCTTTCTGATTTAAAGTTTACAAGGCACCCATGGAGACACTTTCCAGAATTACTTGTTATGACTTGCAGTGTGGAATTATATACAGAAAGACAAGTAAATTTAATGTAACTGTATGATATTCTTAAATTTATTAAATTTTTCTCATTAGGAAACTTTACATTTTTCTTGGATTAGTAGAAAATTAAAAAGACTGATAGGCTTTTTCATAATTCCTTCTTTTCTACAGGTTCTAAGACTATAATATGTATTGCAATATTATATATTTTAAAGATCTGCGGGTGTTATTAACCTCCTCTGACATGCAGACATTCTGAAGATTTAATACATCACTTTCTTAATCATTGCCATGAAACCTTTTTTCAGCATCACTTCCATCTGGAGAAGTTCACTTATTATTTTTATTTTACTGTCTTTTTCAAGGTTTTGTAATAAACAATATACACAGGAATTATTCTCAATGGCAGTGCTTTATAAATCCCCTGTAATACTGACTATATTTTCTTATTGATTAAGGAAATGTAAAATAACAGAAAAAACAAATTCTGATTTTATAAATCACAAAGCATAATAATGGACTGAAATTAAACAATTCCAGAAAATGGTTCAATTAGAAAAATTAGCAAAAAAAGCCATAAACAACTAAAATGTTGCAAGCAACATTGATCGAGGTAATGCTGCTTATAAAATCAGAAATTGCTTTTTGTCATTTCATTTCACCTCAGTATTGTTATGTTGCAGCCAGGATTTCTTCCCTGGTTTATGTTTATTTTACTTTTCACTGTTTTGTTTTGTTTTTGAACTTTTTTTTAGTAAAAATAATTCTTTACATTTATATATTGCTTTCCTCACTAATCAAAGTGCTTAATTGAAGTGAGAGGGAAGCTACCTCATCCACCACCGATGTATAGCACCCATTTAAATGATATGACGACAGCCATTTTGTACCAGTACACTCAAACCCACATGAGCTATTAGAAACAGAGGATGATTAGTGGGAGAATGACCAGCCATTCTGGACAATTTAGCCTGGACATTGGGGTACACCTTACTCTTTACGAAGGATGCCCAGGGATCTTTTATGATCACAGCAGCTTGGTTTTACATTTTATCTGAAGGACAGCACCATTTTTACAACACAGTGTCCTTGTCACTCCACTAGGGATTGGGATACACACACAGATCACAGGGTGAGCTCCCCCTGATGGACTCTCCAACTCCTTTAACAGCAAGAACTCAATCTTTTCCTAGATGATCTCCTATGCAGGCACTGGCTGGGCCCAAACATGCTAAGCTTCAGATGGTTCAGATGGTTTGGACTTTTAAAAATATGTATTACGTTTTTTACAGTGTTTTTTCTTTGGTTTTAACTTTTATTTTCTATTGTTTTTTCAGGTGACTGTCCATTAAAATGGCTGCTGTTTTAGACTATAGAGGCAGCTAGCTAAAGTGGCATCTGTTAGTCTCTGTTTTGTCTGTACAGATACCCTAAGAAAACACAACATTCTTACATTCAATTAATCAAACTAAGGTCACAGAGCGGATTTGTGTGACAGACATTTTGTACTTAGGGTGCCACTTTTGACTAGTGGCTGCTGTCTTGGCCTAAAGGACAAAACACCTTGCTGGGTAACTCTTGTGTTTTTCATGTTGACCAACCGAGTAGTTGATGTTCTACAATTGTTGAGTCCGAACTGATAGTCTTCCGTTTAATATTCTGAAGCACCCTTTGTTAAAAATGCCCAGATCTCCAGTTTGCACTTCTGCTTTGGCCTCTGACTTTAAAGTTAATTTCATCTCTTTATAATACGTTCTGGTCCATGAAAAAGATTCTTTGTTTTTTTGATAGATGACTATTATTTTGTCTTGTGTCTTCTTGCCTGCTGCCCTAAAAGAAAATCAATGATTCAGTAGGCCTTAAAGATTTTTTGCACCTAGCTGAATGTTCACAATTACCTGACTACAGCTTATCTGTAGAGAAGTGTTTTCTTGAAAGTGAATAAGACAAGACAACCATTTATGGTGTGTGTAGTGTGTATATATATATATGTAAGATACTGTCTGGCATGGTTGTTAAGTCTACAGCGCTGTGTTCAATTCCTGCCCTGTTCTTGTCTTCATTAGAATGTGCAGATATTCCAGTTTCTCGTACATACTAAATATAATGAGGAGAGGTTGACTGGTAATTGTAAATTGGCCAAATGTGAATATGCCCAGCAGGAGACTGACATTCCAGTAGATGTGGTTCCTGTCATAAAAGGTTAATATCCAGAAAATACAATGGTAGATGGTGAACTTTTATGCCATTTGTGCCATATGTAATAATTATATTTGTAATTACTTTTATATAGTGTTCTTCTATTCTGCTCAAAGCACTTTACAAGACAGTGGGGAACCACTTCAACCATCACTAATGTGTGCCATCTTCCTGGATGATGAGATGGCAGCCATTACACTCACAACAAATTAACTATTAAGTGGTGAAGAGGTGTGAGAGATAGCCAGTTACAGACAAGGTATAATTATGGGGACACAAGGGACAAGGTCATGGTGGACAACTTAGTTAGATCATCAGGAAACACCCTACTCTTTTTGAAAGATGCCCTGGGATCTTTAATGACCACAGAGAGTCAAGACCTTGGTTTTACATTTTATTTGAAAGGCAACTCCATTTATTTAGATCAGTGTCCACGTCACTGCACTGGGGGATTAGGATCTAAACACACAGACCACAGGGTAAGTGCCCCATGATGGCTTCACCAACACCTCTTCAAGCAGCCAACCCAAGTTTTTCTTAGATGGTCTCCTGTCCTAGTACTGAGAGGCCCAAACATGCTCAGCTTCAGGTGGATTACCTGTTCTAAAGTGCAGGTGGTATAGCTGTTGTAGGCTCCAAAACATCATACATTGGCAGCTTACAGGTATAATTTTAATAAAAAATTTACAAGTATCAGCAATTTAAACAATATGTCAGGATCTGTGGCTTATTCACACACATTTTTGCACTTTTTCATTCTCTTTGTTGTTTTTTTGGTCCTGTCCTAGTTTCCTTGTATTTTGGATGGTTCTCTGCTATGACATAGAAGTTCTTGTCATATAAGTGCATTGCAGACCATCAACATGCAACATTTTCTGTTTACCTTGAAAAAGAAAGAAAAAGCATTAGAGGGTTTAGGGGTGGGTGAGTGGGCAGGACAGTTTGATCCTCATTTGGGTTTTAGGGATTTTAATAGGAAAAACAACCAAAGAAGAATTTATTATTTTAGAAAAGTATCAATGAGACCTATGCTGTTGAGTGGGGATCAACTAAGGAAAAATCGTTGTGGTTCATCTCAAGGAGAATCAATCATGTAGGCTTGTGAAACAGAAATTGGATGTGTGATGCACACAAAGGCTCAAATGAGCATAACATACAGCAATGATGAGTATGTTATTTATAAAATGGAAGTTTATTCATTTAGCAAGGGTCTTTAAGTAAAAGGGACTGTAAAGAATTCTCAACTGAAATTCAAAAAAGTAGTTATTCTGTCCCTCACTCATTGTGACTAACCTGCCTTTGTTCTAATTATAAAAATATTTAAGTTAAAAAAAGTTTTTTTGGAGTTGCTTCAGATAAAGTTGGCTACCAAATATACATTGATACATTTTTAAAAAGTCTAACATTTGCTCCCTTAATTAAACTCATTTTTTAGAACAAGTGTACTAGTTACAACCTCTGTTTTGGAAGTTTTTATGACTATTTTATCAATTTAGTGGCTGTGAAGATTTTCTTTTTTAACGTGACATAAATTATTGTGAAAATTGCCCTTGTTTTACATCTAAAGGAACTTAGTTTAGCTTCTTGGGCCAACTGTGTTTTTTAGTTTTTTTCCTTTCCTCCTTTTCATATTTGTGAACTAAAGGCCTTTGTCCCACTTTTAAGCTGTAAGCCTACCTTTTAAGTTTGGGGCCACACTACCCAACGTGGTTAAGTCTAATTATTTGGTGTAGACCTCAGACGTTATCAGCAGAACTTGATTTTTGATTTTTCGGGCCTGTACTCTTTTGTAATTTGTGGCAACACAAAAGATAAATAATGGCAAAGTTCAAGAAAAAAAAAACAATCGTCCAAGAAACCAAACAACAGTAATTTATATTTAAGAAATTATTGAGATGAATTCAAGAAGAAACTAGAAAAGCAAGGTGGAAAACAAAAGGACAAAGATAGGCAAAACTCTTGAAGCAAACAAATACAAGTAAATCACAATTGAAAAAGCAATACCTTCAAGCTTGAGCAGGGGCAAAAGGCAGAAGAGTCAATCCAAATACAAAATTACAAGAAGCAGGTATCAAAATTCAGAGTGCAATACTGAAGCTTCAGTACAGTCTGAAGTTTCTCCTTTTATGGACCTGGGGCATTCCCTCCCAGTTGCATTATCAGGTATCTCCGTCTCCCTTGGCTCCTCATACAGTAGACAGGGCAGATATCAGGGAACATTAAGACATATGTAGAAATTTAACATAAAGCAAAATTGTAAAATAATGAATTAAACAATACAATATGCAATCTTCTCTGTTGTCAATGGCCATAGTTCATCAACTAATTAATGGACATATATTGTTGGTTTCCGTTTATGTTTAATCAATTTCTACCTTGTTTTCTGTGTGTCTTAGGAAATCTGCATTTATGTGTGTACTAGTTCTGTATTTAGTAATTAGTATAAGCTTTACTTGTATTTTAACTGATAGTTGTTCACAGCATTCTAAGCCTGCACTTAGTGAAGAGCACCATACAAAAAATAAGTTGTATTGTATTATTAAATAAATACATACAGAACAAAACAAAAAGCATTAATAGCATAATCTGAAAAAGAATATTTAAAGAACAACAAAAAATTGAATCTCTCTCTCATTCTCTCTCTCTCGCTGTATATACTGTATATATATATATATATATATATATATATATATATATATATATAAATCCAACATCCGCTTGCCTGTCTGTCTGTTTGTCTGTCCGCTTTTCACAAGTGAACTAGTTAATACATTTAGATTGGGCCTTTTTCTATAATTTGCTTGAATATGCTGGTTGATTTTGTGACTTCTCTCATCTCACTAAGTATCATAATTCTCTTGTGGCGATTTATTTACGCGAATCCGAGAGATTGGCTGTGGGCCAAGGGGAGGGAGGCAGGGCGCCAGCCTCCGTTCGAGTCAGTCTACCTCTTGCCACGTGTTGGAGCGCACCTTGCCTCCGCTTAGCTAGCGATACCTGTTTGTTCAGCAGACATTATCATCTATAGATTGTTAAGGAATAATGTTTGACTTTTTGAGAGAGAGATCAGAACTACGTGTGTTTTAGAGGGTAGCTGATGATTGCCAGAGATATCGTGGCCACGTGCTTTTCTTCCCATGCGAGGGACAGCTGGTAAAATATAAACTTAAGGCTGATTAACAACCCTGTAATTTTAGTTTCTCTCATTATTTAAAAAAATCTGAATATGCTAAAATGCCTCAGGGTGGGTTTGTGCACTTTATGTGTGTACCTTATAGACAAAATTCCTATATTGGGATGTTTCTAAATGTGACTCTATTGGTGGCATTAAAGGGCTGGGCTACCAGAGACAATATAACAAATAAAAATGGATCGAGAATTGGATAGATGGATGGATGGTAAAAGAAACTGAGTAGAGTCTGATAATTAAATTCTAGCATTTTTTAAACCTGAGTAATTTCTTCGTTGTATGAAAGGCATATACAGCATGCATATATATGACAGCTTTATTTTAGTCAAATATTTTCTTGATCATACAAATTATATGGGGTATGCTTTCACCTTTTTAACTGGCAGATATCAGGTAAACAGCTGAGGCCTGAAAGAATCTTTAAGCTGGGCAGACATGAAGTGTATGCTTGGGAAACTGAAAGGCAATGGATGACCTTAGAGTGTTTTGTATAGTCTGTTTGCAGATTAGTGTAGCTTTTGATTCGATAGGAATCCACCTTGAGCTTGTACAATAACATTCTTATGTTTTGAGAAACTTTCAAAAGTGTTTGCTGCAAATGTGGCTGCCTTTTATTGCACCCTTTTCCAAAAAGACTTTTCAGTTTTTATGTCAGTTTTTAGTTTAGTATTAGTTCAGTTGGTGGATTGTTATAGAACTGGAGTGTTTGGTTGTTGCCTTTCTGACATATTAAGAGAAACCAGGGGCATTTAAATGGAGCTTGCTTTCTGCTTAGATGCTGGATACTTACTGAAGAGCTCTGTCTCTAGCAAGAAATCTTTTATCCAATTAAGGATATATAATCTGGAGCTATTGAACTGCCATCTTGGACTGAATGAATACTGCATTGTATAGTTCTATGTTTTGCTTATATTTGATACTATTGGTTATTATGCAAATAAATATAATTTAAAAGTAAAAGTTTAACCTCAATGCCTTTGTTCAATAACTGATTTCAGGCATTGTCGTGTGCTGATTGATCATTACTCTCCTAACTGTGAACCCTTAAGGTAATGAAGGATGCTTTGTGAACTCCTCTATTGCTGGTAAACTGGATTGAAGAGTGAAAATCAAAGACAGTTCCAGACAGCAAGCAGCCTTCCATAACAGATCCATAGGGTTGAATATTTGGTATTCAGGTATTTGCAATCTTTACTAATCTTAACTTTTATCTTCTTTCTTTTCTAGTTCTTCTGCGGTGGCGTTTTCTGCCACCACCACCTGTTCAAAGCACCGTGCAGATAAATGTGATGCTGGAATGAAGCTGTCCACAAGACTGACTGCAGCAAATCCTCTCAGAAGAAGCCAAGAAACAATAAGGAATGAACTAAAAACATGTATGTTAGGCAGAATACACAGTAGGTGCTTGGTGGTCTTTTGGCCTTGGAACCCCTGCAGATTTTTTTTTATTCTTCAGCTTAACAAGAGATTTTTTTTAATCTGACCTTAACACCGGACTCATCTTTACAGACTTACAACATGATATTGTACTGTATATGAGGATGCTACACTGCTACTAATTATATATCTATGCTTTAAAAGATTGTAAGGATTTATTTTTTTCTTTGTTACATATTCATTAATATTCTTACCTAATCGTATTTGTTTTTTGTTTTCTTGTATCTTTCTCTTTGACATTTTGTGAGCTACATTCTTTGTATGAAAATGTGCTATACAGTATATTGGCACATTATTTCATATTCATTTGGGGTTTCATTAGCTACTCGAATTTCATCCAACATTCTGTGTTATATTAATTGGGATTTACTACTACATTAAAAACATGTAAAAATTCATAATAATACAGTATAATGGACAAAAGTATTTTAGGAATTTAAATGTGGTAAATATACATGTATTTTTTGGATTAGGCATAAAGGCCCAGTATTATTTTCTTAGGAGTTTGAGTAAGTTTCTTTTGCACCCAGTTGTCTACATGTTTGAGGTTCACTTTTTGAATGAAATATCAAACCTTCCTAGCAGACTAACTGGAAGAAATTGTATTTTGAAAAGAAATAAAACAATACCTTACATTTAAAATGGCAGGATTTAACCTATGATACCTATAATGTAAAATTAAATCAACTGGCTATTGCACATGACTAAAATAGCATGATTTCTTTAAATTTTTCAAATAAAAACGGAGCCGTGCTCACAGTCACATCATGCTTGGCCGTGGGCCATGGTAGCTTAAGTTTCCATGGTTACCTGGCAAGCAAAATTAAAATATACACCCCAATGTGATTTATTCATAATGTTAACCATTCCTCTTCACTTAAACATTTAATATTTACAATTCTTATAAAGTATTGTTCGTTGTACACCTTCAAAATAATGCAAGGTTTGTTTCACAGTTTATATATCAAAGGTATGAGATTGACACTGCTGATGAAAGGAAGATAGACTTCAAATGTGTGAATTTCATATCACTTGAGATTAAGAATGTCTGCATTATTCCTAAATTCTTCCCACTCTACCTCCCACTGTCCATGTTTTCCTGCCTTTTATGACAAGAGAATATATGTGGCTTAATACAACCACCTTCAAATGTGGTAGGTAATATCCTACTGAGCACAGGATGTTGCAAAGAGCTTTGAGCTGCTATTTCATGCAAGGAAGGAATTTCATTTTTTTCTGTCCATCTCTCTCTAAAATCATCTTATTGTGTCAGCTCTCTCCCCTACTGATGCAGAGTGCAAAGCATCTAGTCGGACACCTCTTAGAAACCTTGTGTAACCCTTATGTTACTCTTTGTAGAAAGTAAGAGACCATCCTTAATTGGCCACCAAGGTATTGTCAACTTATTACGTTTATTAGTTGTATTCTTATTTGTTAGAAAAGTGAAATTCCTAATGTTAGTTTAAACTGAAGAGTTTTAGAAAAATCCATTTTACATTTTCTAACATAGCGTTTCAAGTATTCTGCTGCAATCAGCCGTAGCTGATCCAGCAGTAATGGATACAAGACAAAAACAAACCCTGGGTGAGATATCAGTCCACCATAGAGCACATTTTTGCACATACCCACATTTGTAGAAAGTTTATCATTTGCAGTCCACCTAGCAACATGTTTTTGAACAACAGAAAGGAGCCAGAATCTCGTGAGGAAACCCATACAAATAATTGCAGAATTCTCATTTAATGAAGCAAGGTCCAAGCTCCTTTAATTGAAAGAACTACATTCTATATGTTGTAGTGGCCTCTCAATTAACTACTTTTAATTAAACACATTAATGTTTGAAACAAACCTTTGTTTAATCATACTCTAAAACTGTTTTGCAGGTTAGTGGGCTGGTCATTAAGACCTGCAGCAACATTCAGAAAGTCAGAAACATATCCTGTAATGGATCTTGATCAACTTCTGCATCCACTGATTTAACATCTAAACTCAGTTTAGATATAACAAAAACCACATGCACTTTGGAACAGGTTATCCACCTGAAGCTAAGCATGTCTGGGCCCAGCCAGTACTTGCATGGGAGACCAACTAGGAAAAGTTTAAGTTATTGCAGTAAGAGGTGTTGGTGAGGGCAGCAGGGGGCACTTACCCTGTGGTCTGAATGTGGATCCCAATGTTGAAGTGCGGTGATAGAGACACTGCGCTGTAAAAATGGTGCCGTCCTCCGGATGAGACATAAAATCGAGGTCCTAACTCCCTGTGGTCATAAAAGATCCCTGTGGGTATTCTTTGTAAAGAGCAGGGATTGTCCTGATGTCCTCGCTAAATTGTCCTTCATGGCCTGATTATTCTGGCCCCCTAATCATCCCCTGTCTGTAATTGGGTATCCTTGTAGATTGGCTATCTCTCTCTTACCACTTCACCACGTAATAGCTGACGGTGAACATACTGGTGCAAAAATGGTTTCCGGTGGATGCTACACATTCGTGGTAGTTGAAGTGGCTCCCAATTCACTATGAAAAGTGCTTTGAGTAGTGAGAAAAGCAATATATAAATGTAAGGAATTAATAAATATAGTATCAAAATTGTGGGTGGAAATCCATGAATACAAGAAGAACATGTAAGCACCAACATACAGTACCCTAGCTTGAGCTAAAGCTTGGCAGTACCATGAGAGTCCATCATTATTTTTTAATTGATATATTAAAATCCATTGTCATCTCCAATTTTGTTATTGCAGTAATCCTTTATTGACTATTTACCTATTAGAGTAACGACTTCCTTAGGTATAGGCCTTTGACAAACACTGGTGCCTTCATGTTATATTGGTTATTTTGAGTCATAAAGATGTCAACAGGGCATGTGTTATTATAGATATTTCAGAACCCATTTTATTAAAAAAAAAAATTACATGACTTGTGGAAATGAAAGTAGTGACCACATTGAAAACATTTTAAACATGACAAAACAAATTAGTTTATCTCTGATTATTTTTGCTACTTTTACAATAACAACTAACATTTCTCCAAGTAGATTCTGATATAATCCCAATTCTTTTACCTTTGTAATAGATTTTGGTTTCTGCTTTTCAGTCCTTTTCCAAATTTAGGAGATACGAATTAGTTCTCCCTAATGAGATACACCTTTCTTTAACATCAGATTATTTAAGCCCTCCCTTCACGTTCCCACATATTCCTTGTATAGCTACTGACTCCTGGCAGCTCAAAACTAATTTGTTCCATATATAAAGTACAACTGAAAGGGCACACTCTACTTCTGTCATTGAAATTAGGCCAGTTATATTGGTTTGGGCATGTAGTGTAGTATAGGTGGATGTTTTTGTAATAATTAATAATCACATACCTTTGCCAGAGCCAATGTTCAAGAAGGTTTTGCCATATATGGCTCCAACATTTCCTTTCTTAATTTACTCCTTAGATCCTGATTCAAAGATATTAGACTATAATCAAGGTAGCTAAACCATACGTGTTTTAGATACATACATAGATAGATCGATTATACTTTATACTTTATTGACTGCAAGGAGAAAATAGGATTTTAGAACAGCTACCAAAGAAATAAAAAAATATAAGAAGAACAAACAATAGCCCACAGAAACATGCATAAAAACTCCTGGCTTGGATGACAGAGAGATGCTGCTGTCGATAACAGGCTTGTAGGTGGCAGTAAGATGAAGGTCAGATCTGCTTGGATTGTGCAACGGGTTTATATTTAAAGTCATTAATACCTGGCAGATCAGGCATATATTGTCCATGAATAGAACATGTCTCATAGACCCTTGATTCTTTGTTTGAAGTCACAAGCATTCAGAGTGATTCATCAGTAAGCTATTGGTACAGAGTGAATCATTTCAGTTGCTGAATCAGCCAGGGTATGATGTAGCATATTTTCCTTTGCATTTCAATGTCTTGATCATACATTTTAGTTTTAAGTGTGCTCTGCTCTCTTTTTCACCATTGCACATTCACAAAAATCTCCTGCACTTGCTTTTTACACTCAGTCTGATGGAACCCAACATTAAAATAAGCAGGTTGTCTGCAGTACCCAAAATATAAAAGTACCTGAACTTGCCGTAACTCGCTATGAGATATAATAATTTATAGCAATTTATCTGAACAATATCTCATGCAGTCAGACTTCTTCTTTTTGGGCACATACAGCATCAGCATGACACTGCCAGATCTAAACACTAGCGTGGAGAATTGCTTGCATACTGAAGTGTCTGTAGCTGCAGGTGGAAGCTACCGTCACACTTTACTTAACTGATCTTTTCCTAAATAAGGAGTGGCATTGCATATGTATTTCCGTCAGCAGGCCTATGTCGATCAAACACAGGAAGCTCTGCAGTCTGCTTTGACCGGAATCAAACCCGTAAATTCTGGATTATGAATCAGCAACTCTTACCTCTGCACCAGCCAAGCAGTCATTTCAGCATTGTACCCTAACCTGATTTTTTTTTTCTTTGGTTATATTCTTGAATAAAAGCACATTTGTTTTGTTATTCTTTTACTGTTTGTGAAAGTGTTTATTTGATATTTGAACTTCAGTCTTCACACATTATACGCTTAATGTCAAAATTTTGTCAGTACTATAACATGAAAAACGTTTCTGTTTTAGGTATGTGTTCGACATTTCTTGCATTTCTCACATTTCCTGTCATCCTACACTTACCAGATCGTTGTAGACATGGAACACACATGAAATGCATGTGTTCCAAATAACGATATATTATTTACCCTATACAACTCCAGGCACCTCACACCCAGATAAACAGACTTGAGCTGGGAGAACTTTTTGTCTGACTTAAGCTGCAGCAGTGGGGGGATGGGATAGCAGGCTGCTTGCTGCTTGTGCTGATCGACACATTTACAAAACAAAAGACGGTAATGGAGAGGTGCGAAGGAATTTAAGGTGGCCTGGGATCATGACTTTTTTCGTATGCTTCAGGGATTCTAGTTTTACTTTTATCCTTGGTCCAGAACTTCACCTTGACAATCTCTAGACGAGCTTGTTACTTTTTCCTTGTTCCAGATATTTTGCCCTTGTCATTTTCAGACAAGCAGCTCTTCAGCTAGGGCGTAACAGAGCGCTTTAGATGCTGGTGATCATAGTGCTACCAGGTGAATTTGAAAATGTTTTAATATATCCCATTTTACATTCCTCAGAGTCTCTTATATTCTCTGATGTCATACACATAGGCAGCCATCATATCTTTTAGGCTAACCATTTCAAGTTTGCAGCTTGTCTGAAAGGCAGTTCAAAGGGTATGTGAAAAAGGCAATGCTAACTTGGACCAACATTAGTGAGGACATTGCATTCATCCCCTTATTGGACATTGTTCACAAGAAAAAGACCTGGGGCAGACCCGGGATACTCTTTAGGTATTATATCTTTTGAATGGCCTGGAAATTTCCCAGAAGCACTGTGAGACTGCTGTTGTGGTGTAATATTAAGCTTGCTGGGTTACCACAGTAGATAGTGAGTGGAATTTAGTAGTTTGTTGAATTCTTAAAAATGTATATAGCAACAAAATACCTGTTAATTTATATGCAAGTGGAAATAAGTATATTAATTATATTCAAAAGTGTGATAATCTGTTAATAAACCCACACCTTTCAATCCCAAATTGAATTAGTGCTAAATGATAGAAGCCCATTTCACACTTTAAGTCAGAAGATATATCAATTATTGATATAAAATAATGATAGATATCACAAAAATAAAAACACATTAAAAGTAAAATCAGTAAGTTACAGCAGTGTACATAATTAATTTGGGATCCATCCTGTTTAGATTTTTTTCTGCTTTAATTTAATCATTTCAGTGTACGGTTTTGGCATTAGTGACCAGATTCTGACAGTTATTGAATTACTTACAATTTTATTAGTCTATGCAATGAATTGATTCATCCACATTTTCCTCATTTCATTGATTGTTTCAAGCGGTGTTTTGATGTTCTGCTACCTGATATAGTCAAAAAGAACAAAAATGCATGCTTTAAAAACTGACTTCATGGATTCATAAAATAGTGCACTCCTGTCATAATTGTATTTATTAAAACTGAAATAAGGTATCATATAATTAAGTAATAAACTACACAATTATATATCTAGCTTTTGAATGAGCAAATTATAGTCAGCTATTGTAATATATACATCTGATTGCAGTATGTCTGAATGATGTTATTGTAGACATTCATCATTATTTATCAGTTTCCAGTAGTAAGAATAAAATAAATGTAAAAGTTCATGGTTGGTCATGCACATTCATCCCTTTATCCATACCACGGTGTATTGAATTGATATTGTTTTTTTGGCTCTCGAGGGTCAGATCTTTATTTATTATGAGGGCCCATTACAGGTTCTATCAGTTTTCCACACTTCACATTGCACCATGAAAATAACCTGCTGCTGAAAGATCTTATAGATAAAGACAAGCTTACAGTATGCCCAGATGAAACACTATTCAGACTGCAGCAAATCAATATCTAGTCTAGCAAAGGTAGATTGGCTCAGCAATACTCAAATTGTTACAAACTGATACTTGCACATACATTGATCAACTTGTATGTGAATTTATATTTCAAATCCAAAAGCACAGACCCATGAAGTGGACCGTCGGATCATTAAAAAAAAAATGTATGCCCCTTGGCAGCTTATGACATTGCGCAGCATTTCAAAGTTGCAGCCCCTGTAATTGCTGTAAATGATGCATATTGTTACTATTATTACTGTAATTATCTCTAATAGACCCGATTTGATTAATAGTGCTTTCAGTATAGTTATGAATTTTATCAGACTATTTGACTCAGTCTGATTTTCAGATACATTTAAAAATAAAATTACCACATGATTTGAAGGGTTCAGAAATATTTTCATTTTTAGTTTGTATGGTTTTTTACTTTAACTGTGTATATCTATTATATTTACCCAATTGTTTTTTTTTAAAAAAAGCTTATATCTACTACGATGTCACAGGGAAAGGCTGCAGATAATTCAAAACATATACTCACAGGTGAGGATCAGAAGCCTGCAAAATTAAATCACACCCAGGAAGGTCATGGAAGCCTGCTGAGCTAAAATCCACCCCATGATGTCTCCAGAAGGAACAAATAGCGCTTTGTTTCCTGGTCACATGATGCGTCATGACTGACATTTTTTCCTGGATTCTGTGTGTGTTTGTACATTATATTATACATGCTTTTCATGCACAAGGAATCCTTTTCTGCCATTAGTTTCTTCATTGGAAACATCTGCCATTTTTTACCATCAATTTTGTTTAGCCAATCGGCGCTGCTGTTTCAGTGTATTCATCTATCTATCTATCTATCTATTCGCAGAACCTGTTTCCATTGAAATCAATCACATAATGAATTCCTGGGGCCTCATGTATAAATGGTGCGCATGCACAATAATGTTGCGTGCGCCCGTTTCCACGCTCACATTGTGATATATAAAAACTAAACTTGGCGTAAAGCCACGCACATTTTCACGGCAACTCAATCCCTGGTGTATGCAAGTTCTCTGCTCGGTTTTGTAAACTGGTGGCACCCAGCGTCAAAGCAGGGCTTTTGTTCCTGTGTGGTTTCCCTTTCTTTTTTAGATGCACATCCCTGACGGCTTTATCAAATACACTGAAATTAACCGCATATTGTTTATTAGTTTAAGGAATCTGATTGTAATTAACCCGTAACAATATAATGGTCCACAGAATGGCCAAACTATTCCAAATACCATAGCTGCTTTAGCGTTGTTACTCTCAAGTATTCATCCCACTGTATTTGAGTGTGGAGTCACAGCTCTCAAGCAGCTGATCGGAAAGAGAATTATCGGTATACAGCATCAAGCACACGCTGCCTCAGCCATGAGCTATTTGAACTGCTTCCATACGGCAAACGCTTCAAAGCCTTTCCTGTAGAGACCTCGCAGTTTAGAAACAGTTTCATCCCAAGAACTATAAACGCACTCAATCAGTCCATCAAGTGCTCCTGGTAGAACTGTTTGTACCTATAAGTACAATTACCTCACAGTAAACTTGCGATACAGTTACAATATTGCACAACCTGAGCCACTTTATAAAGCGCATATTTACATATAATGATGATATAATTTTTAAGATGAAATGCAGCAAAATGTTTTTTACATTATATAGATAAAATTTTAACATCATTTAAATATTCTATATTGTTAATAATTAAACATGTGAGGACACGTTGTTGCAGCGCTAGTAACGTTGTGGTACCCCGTTCAGGGATTGTTCCTGCCTCACGCTGTATTCTTATTGGGGTTGGCGCAACACTGGATGGATAGATGGATAGAATAATTAAACATGTACTATGTTTACTATGTAAACATGTACTATGAAGATATTTCAGTGTTTCTTAAAAGTTTTGAAGAATCTGCATTCTAAGCTTACAGATGGCTTGATATCTATTACAGAGGTGATTGTGTGGTGATTGGGTACTTGGAGAAAGAAAAGGAACGACAGGAATTGGGGGTTAGTACATTTGAAAGAGACAGTACTGCTGCAATAAATTATTTCATTGAAGGTTGTGCACAGCGCAGCAAGCATCTTGTGGGAGGCAGGAACAATCTCTGGACAGGGCACCAGCTCATCATTATCACTGTGCCACTGTGTTCCCATGTTTAATAACATGCTTTAACTCCTATCATCATGAAAATGATATACATCTCAGTATTTAAATTATTCAGAGAGCTGGAATATCACGAATGTAATGGATTCTGTTGTCCTGTCGGAGGAAGAGAAATCCTGTTTAAGAAGCACATAGTGATTCATACACAGAGCACATAGAAGAACACATACAATACAAAGCATTCAACATGCTACTTTAGTTACAATGGTTTTTGAGAAAATAGTAAATTAAATGATTTTAAGATTAAGTTTATGATGTTCTACTTTAATGACAAAATAAACTACGTGATTAAAGTGGAAATTTCGAGATTAAAGTTGACATTTTGAGCTTTTTTCCCCACTGTGTCCCTATTTTTTTGTCTTTTCTCTGTACCCTAATAAGATTCCATAAGACTTTCAGATGGTGGGCTACAACTCACCTTTTCATGGCGACTCTGATATCTGATGACTTCTTTTTAATTTCGGGCACTGCATGACTTTGTGAACTTGAACTTTTGAGTTTCTCTGACACTCTATGTCACTCGATCAACTTCCTTTTGTTATTTATACCACTGTTTAAACCAATAAATAGTACGTTTTTCCTTGCCTCCACTTGGTATTCGCTGAACTTCTTCTATTTTCCCCCATGCTTTTGCCATTGTCTCTCCACAGAAGGCAGAGCTTAAGGGCTATTTATATTGATTTGCATATTCAAAAAGGCTTAATTCTGGAAGGAGTTGGGGAGTGCCAGCAGGAGCGTGCACGTGCGTTACTTTTCACGCTAACCGGGATTTATGTAGCAGAAGAACGTGGAAGTTGGCATACACATAGATTCTTGCATCTGGATTTTTTTGTGCATATGCACATTTCTGCTTTTGTCTGTACCCAATGTTTTAGCGTGAATTCTACACACGACGTTATGCATGAGGCCCCTGGTCTGTTGTCTTAAAATTCGGTAACTGACTTTCTACAGTCAGTACAGTATGATTGCATAAAAGGACATACCAGAACATGACTAAAACATTAGAGACAAGAACAGGCCATTCAGTCCAACAAGCTCATCCAGCCCATTCACCAAGATTGTCGAAAATAATATTAAGCAGAGATTTGAAGGTCCTTAAAGACCTACTCTTCACCCCACTACTTAGTAATTCATCCAATGTGTCTCATCTTTTTGTGAACATTTTCAACAAAAATTTCTTGTTACGGATTTTTTTTAAGTACCAGCTGGCATCCAATGTACTAATTCTTTTCAGAATTGTAAGCGCTTTGACCATGTCACTTCTTAGTCTCTGTTTGCTACTGAATTCTGGTTTGGTCACCAACCAACCCAAACCTCCACCCTTTAACAAAGATGTGATTTATGCTTTGTGGGGCCGGGCCATAAAGACAAAGAAGTCTGAAAGAAACATCTTTGGTACAACAAGGACTTTTGGATTTTAATGACTTAATGAGAAAGCAAAGATCAAATTAGTGGTAAAAACGCTGACTATGTCTGCCTTTTCTATTTTTTTTTTGGCCTTTGTTTTCCAGAATACATAAAGACTCTAATATTTGCCTTTTATTTGCCTTAGCTATGTTATTTTTTCTCTTCTTGGTGGTCTGTATGCCTCCATGCAGCGCCACTACATACAATACAGGAAACCATTAAACATAATTGGTATATTTAATAAGATGCAAATATTTGCAAAAACATGCGTTTTTGAACCTCAGCTAGCCCAGTAATGGTAAGATAATTTATCTTTGCACTCTTCATCTGCCTTTATGTACCACGTCCTCCATTCTGAACTCTCAACCTTCAATCCAAATGCTTCTTAATTCTTTATCCACTGTCTGATCTCTCTCAGTGGTCAAAAAATAGCATCATCTGACACTGATGCCTTCTTCACAAAGAACCTCTTGAAGTGTCACCCTTTAATTTCCATTATGAGTACACAACAGAAACCTAAATCCAGAGGCCCTGTAATTAATCTACCATATCCCTCAAGCTTCTTTCAAAAGGAATAGCACTGCTATTAATCTTTAGGTTTGTTGTTTGGCATCCCACCAACAGGGAGACATGTTCCCGAAACACAGACATGCATCATTTTAACCTACTGTTGTCTTTTTCTTAGTTATATAAAGTTACAGTACAGAGACATGATGGTACAGTGCTTAGGAATTTACAGCTGGTTTTATTTTCATTTGTTTTCTACCAACTGTCTCTGAGCTCACTTTGTTTCCTACCCAAAAGCTAACTAGCAGATGTAAATGTCTTTTGTATGAGAGTAAGATTGTCCATGTGAGTGTGACCAGAGATTGACTAGCATTCCAATTAAATTTGGTTCCTACCTTGTGCTCACTGTTGTTGGAATACGCTCTGTCCCTGTGAATAAGCAACATGAAAACAGTGAGATATACCATATATAATGTCACAGTATCCTAAAGGGAAGTTCTAGTTTTGTTTTCAAATGCTTCATTTGACAGCCTTTTGACATTTTGATTCTAGATCATCTGATAGCTAAACCTGCTGGTGGAAGGAAGTTCCATCTCTCACATTAATTTAACAATTTATAATTCTCCATTCTTCTAATGCAAGTGGTCTTTCCACTTTACCTGAGATTTTCTGTCTTTCAGATTGTTGTGAACCATATAAATAATAACAACAACAGTTATTTATAAAAGGTTATATAAAGCAGCAGAAATGCTGAACAGAAAATAAAACATAACTGCAGATGTTATGGTCAGGTAGCCAGGCAGGAGAAGAAAGGAAAAGCTCCAGTAAGATGGATGCTGGAAAAATAAACTCCCCACAGTTCCAAGGCCAGAAGACCAGAATGCCTCCTCTTTGCATTCAATTGCATGTTAAAGTGTCACCAGGAACAGAATACTCATGTGGACCTTTCCTCATCATCCCAGCTTTGCAGGTGGCGGCAGCATTCTTTTCCTGGCAGGGGAGTACCACATATAGCGCCATCATCAAGTACCATAAAAAAAAGAATACACACAGAAAGTAGTGATCAGTAACCAGTCTATAAAACAGGAACTAAAGTTGCATTTTATGAGAAGAGCTAATTGCCACCTCCCCCAGTGAGATGCTTGTGATTTCATAAGTAATCAAGAAAAAGTTAAATTCAAGAGGTGTCAATTTAGTACTTTTTTGAAATATAAATGTATTATCCTGGCATATCTCTAGTGGTATAGTATTCCAGATTTTGGTGCATAAAAACAAAATTCTGCCTTCTAGTTCTTTTATTCTTCATTTGTTGACTATGGAGCAAACCAGTGTTATTAGATCTATGGTTACAATTAGGAATGTACTCCAAATATTCCAAAACATAAGAAGATGCTACATTGTTCTGAGTCTTATTTTCTATTAAGAGTATTTCTAAGTCAATCCTAGAAAGGACAGACGCAGCCAGTACTAAGTCTGGTGAGATATGCTCACATTTTTTTAGTTACAATTCTTGCAGAACTTGCAGTGATATAAGACAGCTAATCCGTGAGATATTTTTAGAAATAACACAGTCTTATTAGAACGTTTAATATTTAATTTGAAGTTTGCCACTGTAGAAGATGCCCAGATCACAGACAGACACCAGGACATACAGACTCAGAAGATCCAAAAAGCATGCACGTTTATTATTCTCCTTCTTTTAGCACATAGCACAATTTACTGGTCCACTGACTCAGTCTTTTTCCCTTTCTGCTCTTTTTCTTCTGCTGACTCCACTCCTCTTCTGCAAGCTCTGTCCTCTTCCTCCCGACTCTGGCTCCACTGAGTGGAGTGAGGCGGTCTCCTTTATACTGCACCCAGAAGTGCTCCAGGTGCTCCCCGATCAACTTCCGGCAGCTGCTGCATGGGAATCCAGCTCCTCTGCTGGAATCATTTCTGGGTGTGGCAGAAGTGCTACATACCAAGGCTCAGGAGCTGTCTAGGCACCCCCTGTCAGTGGCCATGGACCCCAGCAGGGTTGAGCTTCTAAGCTCCAAGCCCGTGACCCCTATGCAACCTGGCGGACAGGACATGTCAACAGCAGTCCTCTACTTAAAAGGGTGTCTGACTGGGCAACACCCCCGGCTGTCTGCCACACTACTAAATCTAAAAATGCCACTTAGACACTTTAATTCTAGTCCCATCTGTGAAGCCAGATGATTGAATTCATTTCTACGGTCATCACTTCATTTTATTCTGCCAGTGATTAAAGTTTCTGTTTTTTCCTTAACTTTAAGGGAATGACTACTCACACTGGATCAATGGATTTAGTGCCTCAAGGTTATCTACTGCTATTGATAAATCTATCTGTCATCTGCATAGCTGTGGTAATTCACTTTATGTTTTGAAATGATCAGGCTTTAATGGGAACATGTGGATTGGGAATAATAATTTTCAGGTCTGTTCAGAGATGTCAACTGGCTTCAAGTCTGGGCTCTGTCTGAGCTTTCATGCATCATCTTTCCACTCTGCCATAAAGCCCAAATGAGAGGAATGTTGCAGTGGTGGTTGTCCTGCTAGAAGTTTCTCCCATTTCCAAACAGGTTCTGATGCTTAGCTAGAGTGACCATCAGGTTCTTGGTCACCTCTCTTGCCAAGACCCTTAGCTCATGATTGCTCATCTTGGCTGGGCAGCCAACTCTAGGAAGAGCTGCTGTTGCTTTAAATATCTTGATTTTAAATTTAAGAACTATGGAGGCCACTTTGTTCTTGGGAATCTTCAATGCTGCCGAAATTTTTTGCAGCCTTCCTCAAATCTGTGCCTCAACACAATTCTGTCTGTAAGCTCTGCAGGCAATTCCTTCAACCTCATGGCTTGGTTTTTACTCTGATACACATTGTCAGCTGTGGGCCCTCACATGGACAGGTATGTGCCTTTCCTTTAAACGTGCAACCAATTCAATTTACCACATGTGGACTCCAAACAACATGTAGCAATATCTCAATGATGATAAATAAAATGGGAGTCACCAGAGCCAAATTTCAAGTGCCATATCAAAGGGTCTAAATACTAGTCTCAATGTGATATTTCATATTGCATCAGGAGGGCCCTCATTCTAGACTCTGAGAAATCTTGACTGGTGTGTGGGGCTCTCAGTATCATTGGGTCTTTATTGACTGCTTGAGTGAATCTAGCAATTTTCTTAAACGTAAATTCTTTCTCTAGCTGTCTGATCCCCCCTTGTAGAGACCACAACTCATGCATACAATGGATACACATACACACCTATACATATATTTTTTTTTATCTATGCACCATGATGTGTGTCTATTTACAGGATGTTTCAGTTTTACGTTTTGTGTTAGGTTGCGTTTAATTTTTTATACCTTTTTTGCTACTACTGTATAGTGCCCCAAGCTCAGAAATGCCTGGGAACTTGAAGTGAGCTATAGTGGAGTGAGCTAGGCAAGAATCAATTGAAATAAATGCTCCAAACTAACAAATGTTCTAAGACCAAACATAGTTATCAAACACTGCTTTTATTTTATTCAAACTTTCATGTGCCAGAAAATTTAAGAAAGAATATACTTAGGATTAAAATGCAAATGCTGCAAAAAAAATGTTTTTTGATTTGGAAGAGTCAAATTTGAACAACTCACTACTTCACCTCCATCCAAAGTGGTACAACATTAGGTGTCTGCACCTTGTCACAATATATACTTTGACGTATTACATAAAATATACTTTCCCCCCATTTAAAACAAACTAGAAGAAAATTCAATTACATAAAAAAATGCCAAATATAAGATAAAGCCTTTTATTATTTTAAAGGAAGATACACATATTCAGATAAAACAGAAACAAAGTCATGTTTTCTTTAAACTCCTATATTATTTAGTGCCTAATTCCTGCCTGTAATTGGACTGATACTTTTTTCCTTGTTCTTACCACCCAATCAAGTTTTTCGTTTACAAGAATTGATTAGGTTATCAGAGTTTACTTGTTAGACTTTTCACCTAATCATTCCATTTATTGGATGTTATTAGTGTTAGTGTTAAACTGTCCCAAAGGAATGAACCAGCAGTACATATTAAGCCTACTGGATGGTTTTATGGATTTATTATCAATAATTTAATGAGTGATGACTATGTTCCAGCACTTCACCTTCAAAAGTTTTGATTGCTGCTATGTGCGCAAACTGAAAAATGTATTTTGTATATATGCATGTAAATGATCTAAAATAAATGTTTAAAAAATATAAAAAGCTTTTATTTTTTAAAAGAGTGTTTAAGGTTATTTCTGATTGATGGTTAGTTGATGGAGTAAACCTGTAGCATTTCTTTTCATACTGCACTCTTTAAGTAATCCAAATTACATTACTGCCAGTTGTATTTCTGTATTAACTTACACCAACGTTATTAGTATGAGTGTTCTTATCAGTCATTAAAATGTTTATAATGAACCTAATAAAACTACTAGTACAGTTGTTGGGTATCTGTTGACTACTAAGAAGTAATCCATTTTGTTCTGTTATTGATAACAAATACATTGGCCCAGATTTAATTACTCTGTTATTAATTGCAAACTATTGGAAGTGAATTAGCAGCTACTTGTTTTGTGGCATTGTTGGTTCGGTCAGTGCATGTAGCTACTTCTACTTTTCAAAGGAAATTAATTAGAAAGAATTAAGAGGGATTACTGACAAGACACATTCTAAAAATGAAAAAGAATAAACACAGTACAAGCAGTTTATACCACCTAAAACCTATCATGGCAAAACACTAAGAAATCAGTTGTGGTGGTTCTGTAACGATAACAGAAATTAGACTTCTAATCACACAAAGTATGACTTGGCCATTTAATAAATAAAATAACTGATTGATATAAAAACTAGCAACTGCTGTGGAACTTGGTGTGGAAAACCCATTTTTGGTTTGTTTATCATAATATTTGGTTTTACCTCTGGAAAATGCAAGTCATCCATAATGGTGCAAAGGCATATAGGCACTTGTTCTGTGTGTAACTTCCATGTACTTCTCATGTCTGCATGGGTTTTCCATTGACATCCTCAAGGACACACAAGATAGGAGATTGAAGATGGTTACAAATTGTCTCCAGTGTTGCTCTGTGCACATTTGCAATATGATAGACTCTGGCCTCTTGATGCCCTGGACTGGATTAAGCAGATTTGAGAATGTATATATGTAAGTATTTACTGAGTCGCAAGTTAAATTCTAAGTTTCATGCGCTCTCTCCAGGCACATTGGAATTTCCCAGGGTAATTCTGGGCTCTTATCATATACTAATGCTGATTGACACCATTAATTTAACCCCATTTTTTGCTGAATGTACTTGTATGAATCCTGTGATAACCTGATAACCAATCTTCTGGTAGTTCCTGTTTTTTCCCTGTTTCTGTCAAGTTGCTTTCCAGCTTTTTGACATCCTCATTTGTGGTCTTTGAGTTTGAAAAAAGATGTCTGATTTTTTTGAGATACAAGTATAATGAATCAGAGTATACAAACCCACACTGTGAAAGGAGAGTGCATTTCTGGCCTGTCTCTAAATGACTTGTAATAACAAGCAGTCCGAAATATGCATAGTTTGTTTGGCTGTTTTAGACTTGACACACAGGATTAAACTAAACAAATGAAAAATCAAAAGTACTACCTAAACTAGACAAAAAAGTATTGCTACCTTGAGTCCACCACAAAGTACCACTTTTCATCCCTCACTCTTGACATCACTTATTCTACTCCCATCATTGAGACCTCTTCCCAAATGAACCTTCCGACTTGTGCTGCAAAGGTCCGTTAGTAAGGGTCAACCTTCAAATACCACACTGGGATTAATCCAGGCTATAACCTGGAATCACTTACATTGTCTGGAGCAATCTATGAAATTTTTCAGCTAAAAATAAAGGGGTTACCTTTGGCAGACCCTCAGGCTACTGCGTTCCTGAGTCTTGCTCTGCATTAAAAGGACCTGGCTCATGAAATAGTTTGTGAGCTACATGTCTTTTGTAAATGGACAACACAGACCAAACTGCCCTTTTCAGGGACTGGCTGCTGCCTCCCAGGTGGTTGAAGGAGTTGTGCCAGCCCTCTTTCCTATCAGTGAGTGCCTCTCTCCTGTAGTGGTAGTAGTGTAGTATTATACTTTGGGGATTGCTGTTTGTCCCCAGTGGTGTGCAGAGTTGTAATTCAGCTAAAAGTGTTGGCCCCTGCGCGGACCTTGGCATTCTCTTCCCCTTTTGTTGGGCTGAAGGCTTGTTCTCGTCTAAATATTTCTACCGTTCTTTTCTGTTTCCCTTCTACAACACTATATAATTTCTGCTGCATTACAATATCTTGATCAGGAGCATTATATGCTTGTTTTTTTTTTTAGATTTAAAAAAGCAGACTAATTAAAGCATAATTATAAAATGTGCAGCTCTGCACTTGAAAGCTGAATCTGCCCTTCATGGCTGTACACCACATGGTCCTTTTTTTCAACAGCTATTAAATGTCTCTTCTTTACTGCCTATGCATCTTGTTGTTGAACCATTTTTGCAGTGGTGGGTCTACAGCTAATGAATTGAACCACTTGATGAGCACTTGTAATGCCTCTCAGCATCCCAATTGTGCTCTATTTCCCTCTCTCCATGTGTCAGGCAGACAGTTTGTGCATTTAATCAATCTGAAAATCTTACTAGAATATTGAACCTTTCATTCACTAGGCATTACACAGACATCCATTTACACACTGTGATGTTATTTAGATAAAGCAAACCAATGTTTTTTTTTTTTTTTTTTTAAAGCTAATTGCTCCAATATCTTGGATTTGACCACTTGGTTAAACATTGATGGTTTAGTTGGGCATGGATGGTCAGTAAGAATCAGATAATTCAGCTACAGACCATAAAAACTGTACAATCAGCTTTTATAATCAAGCTAATGAATAATGATTAAAAGATCTATTTAGAAGAAAAGCTAGATCAATGTACCATTCATTAATTATGCCTAAACTGCAAGATAGTGCCAAATCTCTAAAATGCTTCTTATTGTGCTATTTCATTTTTAGACAGGAAAATTACATTATTAAAAACTGGAAAAAACTGCAAAGGTCAATGAAAAAAATGTTTTCTTTCCAATTCCATTTGTTCCATCACACACACTTTCAACATGTATTTAATTAGATCCTCTCTTCAGGCGGTGGACTGGCGCCCTGCCCGGGATTTGTTCCTGCCTTGCTCCCTGTGTTGGCTGGGATTGGCTCAATCAGACCCCCGCGACCCTGTGCTAGGATATAGCGTGTTGGATAATGACTGACTGACTCTCTTCTGGTCTCATCCTCAAGTACTGCTGTTCATTTGAAATAATAATAATAATGTTTTATAATTATATAGTGTTTTTCTCACTACTCTAAGCATGTTTCATGGTGAATGTTTATATTTTTTGTATTTTTAGACAGGCAGACTTGTTGTTAGTGACATGTCCCTTTTGCTACTAGGTGACACTTAGAAGTGGACTAACATGACTTCACTGCTTAGAATTTAAGATGGCAGCTTGCTACTCCTGGCATGAAGGACTTTGGTTGCTCAGGAAAATAATTTTGCAGTTCTAGATTTTGTTAAAACATAAGGAAACTGAAGACTTTGTTGCTGGTCCTTTTATTTCCTGATCACTTTTCCTACAGAGCTATCAAATTGTAAGAATTTATAGGGCTCTTTAGGCTGTCTTAAAAGTAGGTGAAAACTGTAGTTGGGTAAGGTTTAAGTGGAGCACACAGTCAAAACTCTCGACTGCGTGAGGTAGGTACATGAACACATGTCTAACTTGTAAAGTTGAAACCACAATATATATTTGACAGTCTACGTCCAGGGGAATGTATGTGATGTACACTTTTGAACTGAATTAGATTGCAGACTGATAAAGAATTTACTGGTTAGAGACATACCTCCTTTCTGCAGTTCCTATCTACTGTATATTGGTTATGTATTTCAAGTTAGCTTTTTATTAACAAAATATTGCAGTTTACTGCATGTACTTTGCAAAATTATAATAAAAATAATACACAGTAATGTATACATCATTGATACATTGCTGGTGTTTATCTAGAGTGAAATGACTAATTTTCCTGCAAAGTTTTACAAATTGCCTACCTAAATATATAGTAATACCTTACAATTTCTTAGTCCCAAAACCTTACTTGACAGTTTCAAACGTTAGTATTTTTTGAAAAGTGTGTATCCTTCTGTTCATTTAAATAATTCTCTTTTGCTTTATACTTTATTTATGAATTTGCTGTGTTTTCCCTACATTCTCTATTTACACTCTCACAAGTGTAAACAAAGTGTCGCTTTTTATGACACACATCATGTCTTAAAAAGCGCTTTGTTCCTTACAGTTCATTTATTTTATTTCTTTTCGCTGTGAACTGTTTTGCCATTAAAATTGAATCAAAGTAAAACTCAAAGCATGTTTTCTTTTGATGCTTTGTAACAGAAACCATACCAGCAAGGCAAGCTTTCATATTATGCTTTACGTAACTGTTATTATTTGAGTTATTTTGGGAATTGTTTTTATTTTGCCTCTTGCTTTTTCAAGTGTAATCTACTGTATGTCCATTTTGGAGTTTTTTTTTTATTATGGAGAATTTGTTATTTTCAGTTTTATTTTATTGCTGTTGAAATGATCTCACATTGCTTTGTTTATTGTTGCTACTATGTTGTTCTTGATGGACAGACTGAAGTGTATGGCACACAATGGTAGAAAGGTTGGTGCTCTGCATCTGCTGGTCATCCAAGATTGTGGATACAATACTTTAATCAATTCCTCCTAGTTTAGTGTTTCTACTTTTGATCTTTAGCTTATGAATTCTCTGACTTCAAATTTAGTTTTGTGTTTTGGTGTTCACATTTTGAATTATTGACATCCGGGTAACAACTTTCTGCCTCAATTTCATTATGAGAATAATAATAATTATAATAATAATAATAATATATATTGTCACACACATGCAACTAGGAAGGAGCCAAGTGGACCAAGTGGAGGTAATTACCCACCAGGCCAGGGGGTGCACTAACCCTACCTCTTGTTATCTCTGCAGACCAAATACAGGAAAACCCGCCTGATTCAACATCACTTCTTTTTCCGGTGCCCAGACTGATGCCACTTCCGGTTCCGGCCAAATGACATCACTTCCACTTTTTGGCTTATAAAGCCACCATCTTCTCCTAATATGATCAGTTCAGTTCAGGACTCAAAACAGTGCACATGAGTGCTATTTCAAAACCCTTTAGCAGCCAGGGACAATATATGGATGGCTGCCCCAAACATTTTTGTGTATGTCGAGGCTGTTCATTTCACAATATGTACTGTACAGCATTTTCAGTTATTATTCTTGTGCTTTAACAGGTTATACTGTACATATTCTGGATTTCTACATTCTTTCTTTTCTAACTGGCTTTTAGAAGTGTTCTTTCCCTCATTTATCTATTTGCTTATTTCTAGAACTACTATTTAGCTATCTTAGATCTGCGGATTTGCCTATCATATTTGTTTAACATTCTTTCTTTGTCCTTGAACCTTACAGCCCACTTCAGTTATCATTTCATTTTTATGGCAATTTTCAGTAAGGCTTCTTAATTGCACTGTGCTCTCTCAAGGTGCAATTTCTATGTTTAACCATTACTTTTACTATATTAATTTATGATCATTGTCACTTCTTCCTCATAAAAGTCAATCTAAATCTAAAAGTCAATCTATGCCTAAGCATGCTTTTTTGGTCATGAACTTCAACACACCTCAAGTGCTCTTTAACCAGCAATATTTCTTTTTGATATCCTTTGGATGATTTATACAGTGTTTACAGGTTGACAATCAGATAATTGTACACTGACCCTCTAAAAATGTGTAGTCTGGATTAGGGTGGCATGGTAAACCGGTGCAAAAAAGTAAAGTTTTGATTGTAAAATTGAACATATATATTACATCCATCTGGAATTACCAAGGTGGCCACCCCCTCGCCCCATCTTTTAATGTAAATATTTGTTTAAACGTGCTGGAGATTCCAAGACGCGACCATAACACCAATTCCTACAGTGTAGTGGGGAGGCACTCAATTGTACAGCAGAACAGGAAAGCACCTATGTTTGCAGGCTGAGGAGATAAAGCAGCTGGGAGATGGGGAAGGAATGTTATCTGTTATTTGTTTCTAAACTATTTTGGTACCGGTACTGAGGCTCGAAAGTTAATATCGATACTGAAGTCAAAATATTAGTACCAATCCAATACTAGTCTGGACATTTCCTTCAAGGTGGACTGTCTCTGTAATTTGTTTTTCTCCTGTTTTTTGAGATGCTCTGATATTTACAATACATGTATAAGTAAAATTGTAATACCCTCTGTCCATTTTTAAATTTTTTTTACTTTGCTTGAAGTTATGTATCTGTTTTGCACACTAATGATCTCATTTCAACCGTCAGATCACATTTTGTCTGTTTTTTTTTTGTTAGTTCACCAGTCAAAAACGTTTCAACCAGAATTTTGCATGTAGATTGCTGTTGTTTCAACTTTAAATATAGGGATGGAACTGTTAATGTTGGGGTCAACCCAAAAACTGCATATTATTCCAAAATGTGTGAGTCAATCTCAATGCAATTTTGCATTTATAATACAGCTGAATGAACATAAAATTCAGGCTACATGGCAGTTCAGTAAATTCATTGGGAAGGGTAGTTGTAGGGGGTGGTGGCAACAACAAATCACTCCAAAACGGATGAGACAAAGTTAATGAAATTTTGCGTGCATATTACTGTTGATAAAACTTAAGAATTAAACTTAGAGTTGAAACTTAATGTTTCATTGAGAAATGTGGTTGAAACAGGTGAGGGGCTGCAAAACTAAATCTGTGTTATCACACCAAAATGGTTCAATCGATGACAATCAATTTGCAATGCATATTGCTGTTGATAAAACTTAAAAATCTAGACTTTAAAGCCTTTCCAAAGTTCCATCAAGAAATGGGATTGGAAAGTGGGAGGGATGCAAAACTAAAACTGTGTTATCATGCCAGATTGATTGAGTCTAATGCAGGGGTCCCCAACCCCTGCTCCGCGGCCCACTACCGGGCCGCAGCCGTCTGACAGCCGGGCTGCGAGAGAACTGCCGGCAACGGAGACTCACTCAGACTTTTCAGAACGCTTGGCGGGCGGGGCTTTGCAGCGGCACAGAGAGAGGAGAGAGACCGAGGTGAGAGAGTATTACAACAAAGTATTTTTATGGTCCTGACAGTTTCCCCATATGACACGAGTCTATAGAAATCGCGTTACTACGAAGTACATTCAGCAGATGCTTTCATTACAACGAAGTGACCTTGAAATGCTTGAACGAATCATCCACAGAGCAGTTAGATCTGTGGTCGCAGCTCCAACGATCCCCAAACAGAAACATTGTAAAAAAAATTCTTTCTTCGAACTTTCCTCGTACTGTTTTTTTTTTTTGATGTTTTTGTTTTCTGTGGTTTTCAGTGAGACATTTTGCTTATTGCTTGTCAACATTTGAAAAACATCCACTGGAATTTAACTCATTGTCACCCTCCTATAGAAATGGCAGACACGAATAAAAGATAGCAGTGTTAATGTTTGTGATGTGCAATCTGTTGGAATGACAAATGAAAAGCATATGTCTTTGTTATATGCAAAAAAAGAAGAAAAATCTCGGGTTGCAAACGTATGCAAACTGCTTAATAACTTAATAATAATAGAAATGTTATGTAAATTGTGTATAAAACTGCATGACCGGTCCGTGGAAAAATTTGCATCTAATAAAGTGGTCCTTGTTGTCAAAAAGGTTGGGGACCACTGGTCTAATGAATTTGGCATTTTGTTTAGGTTTGGCCTTACTTACAATGAAAACTACATTCTATGTCAGTGATTCAATGGAAATGATGATGCGGGTGTTGTGATGATGTGTGTGATTATTGTTCTCATTAAAATTCTTTGCGGAGTTGTAATGGGAAGACCAACACCACAAAAACATGCATTGCTCCAAAACAGCTGAGAGGATGTTTATGAAATTTAACATGTATGTTACAATTAACCAAACTTAACATATGGAGTTTATGGAATTTCAAAAAATGTTTTCATGAACAGAGGTTAAATAGAGGGAGCAACACAAAAACTAACATTGTTTTCCAGCTTACATGATGTATCAATGATTAATTTATTCAACAAACCATTCAGTTTATTAATGTAGAATTAAAAATCTATTCATGAAACCATAGTAAACGAGTAAATACAAAGAGGAACATGCTCATGGTTTCAATCCAGCAAGGAGTTACCGCAATTATAGAATCCAATTGTAATCAAAAATAACAAATTCTCGACATATGAGTATTGAGAAATTGACAGTTATCAGAGAGGCAGTGTAGGTGACAGAGGGTACAGTTACATTTGAAACAGCAATGACAAAAGGGTCAACATTTAAAAAACATGTAAATATTTGCTTAATTCATTACACAAATATACCCGGGCAACATGGGTTACTTCTGCTAGTCCAAGATAAATATAATTACATTTTTTAAAATGTTGCATATCCAGCATACTGCACTCCATTCTGAGTTTCTGGGATTAGCTACAGTGCCCTGTGACCCTGAACTGGATAAGTAGGTTGGAAAAAAAAAATGAATGTACTCTATTCTATGGATTTTTTTTTCTGCATACTGATAATTTAACTGACAAAGCAAGCATTCAACCAAACAGATTAAGATTATTTTTTTATTATTTTTTTTATTTCAATAATTTAATACTTTGGTAAAATTATTTTGTCACATTGCATTTCTTTATTGTGAAACATAATTTTAATCAACATCAATGCAACAAGTGAGAATATTGTATTTAACTACTTGTCCTTCCTTTTTCATCAGAAGAAATTAGGCATATTTCCACTATAAGAAAATGTAATGCTTATGAAGCATTACTCTCACTTTACCAAAGTAAAGTATTCTGTACGATACAATTGTAAGCAAACATTAAACTGACCCAACAGCGTATCCAAATATAAAAAGTGGGCAGATTTAATTTCAAATGAATAGGCAGGTAGAACAATAGTACAATAACTATTCCTACTTAAAGCCTCACTGATCTAACTATTTTGAGCATACTCAAGAAGAACGTTAACTACATTATTTTGTAATAATACCCTGTTTCAAAGTTGTCCTCCAGAATTTTGTCTTTTATTTACATTTTATTCAAATTTTTATAACACAACCCTCACTTTAACCCTGTAGATTTTTAGTTTAATGAACTTATCTCAAAATTAATCTATATAATGTATTTAACATTTATGAATTGACAGACACAACAAGCATGTGCTTGCTAGTTTATGTAATTTCAATCACCCTCCTTTCTCATCCTTCGTGAAGGTTTAATTAATTGATTGGTTTACTGTGGTATCAATGGTTCAGTCCAGGGGTCCTCAATCATGGTCCTTGAGGGTCGCAGTGGCTGCAGGTTTTTGCTCCAACCCAATTGCTTAATAAGAAGCACTTATTGCTCAAGTAACACTTCTGCTTCACTTTAGTTGTCTCGCTCATTAAGATTTTGAACCCTTATTGCTTATTTTAGTCTTAAACAGCTGTATTCTTGGTTTTTAATCGCTCCAATTAACAGTAACATGCAAAAGACAAAAGAGACCAGCATTTCTCCATTTAGCGTGTTACCATTCACACCTGTGTGTATTTCTCATGCACTGTTGGGTTTAATTTAATACTTGGAAGGAAAGTGAAGAGAAAAAAGTGAAGGACTGAGAAGTACTCGTCCATTTTAGCCTTCAAATCATTTGGATGATATCCTTGGAAAGGGGAAGAAAATCTAGGATATGAGAATTACCTGACACAGCAGAGTTAAAGCACTAACAAGCCATGAAATTAAATAATTGGCAAGAATTGCTTTCTAATTAAGCGACTGGGTTAGAACAAAAACCTGCAGCCACTGTGGCCCTCCAGGACTGTGATTGAGGACCCCTGGTTCAGTCGGTCAGACAAGCAATTCAATTAATTAAATCAACTAATTTCTTTCCAGATAATTATACTTGGGTCATTAAAAACTCACAGATTTCCAAGGTAACCTAAGCACTTGCTTGTGTACAATATAATAATTGCCTCCCATTAATTTCACAGTAACCACCTGAATACTTATTTATAAGTTCCTGAAACATGGCACCTCAGAGGACTAGTCATTTTACCCTAAATACAACCTAAGAGTCAAGACAAGGTCTTCTAATGCTAGCTTTCTTGCTGTTTCAAAGATGTGCTGCTCTGGTTTTAATGACCAGCCTCTTCAGATCTCTCTCACTTGGATTGTCTGTGTATTTGGTTCATATTTGAAATCAGAATTATGCTATCACGTCAGGTTTTTGACCTACACATCATTGACATTTTTACACTTTTGAATATCAATATAATATATCAATACAATATCTTGGAGTCTGCAGTGGGCTGGCGCCCTGCCCGGGGTTTGTTCCTGCCTTGCGCCCTGTGTTGGCTGGGATTGGCTCCAGCAAACCCCCGTGACCCTGTGTTAGGATATAGACGGTTGGACAATGACTGGCTGACTGACTGAATATCTTGAGTTTGAACTATGTCCCACCAAAGTTGTTTTGATGTGTTTATTCTGAAAACAAACCAGAAGACAATACCAGAGACATGTTAAACATGTTTATGTCAATTTACCTCCATATAAAAGTGAGGTCAGCATGCTCAAAAATGTTTGAGGCACTTGCTTTTGCGCTTGTACTGCACATCTGTTTCTCTTTGCAAGAACCAACAGTAGTCACCCATCATGCTCGGAGTGAATATTCCCTGATATAGGTTTTCCATCACCTTTTATATCTTGATGAAATCTTTACCCATGCTTATCGCTGTCATCACCCAGATTTGGTGGAAAAAAGTCAAGATGAGAATGTAAAAAATGCATCTTCAGTGACTTTCTGAGTCCCATAAGCTGATATGCTTTCAGCATGTTCTCCACAAGCTCAGCATAATTCTCTGCTCTGTGACTGCCAAGAAAATTCTGGACAACCTGCACAAATGCTTCCCATGCTGCTGATTCAGTTGGCTTCTGTTTCCTTTTGAACTCATTGTCAATAATTAGTTCACGGATTTCAGGACCAACAAAAACACCTTCCTTAATTATGGCTTCACATTTCTCAAGACCAAGGTTATTTCTTAAATGCTAAAACGCGTCACCATTTCTGTCCATTGCCTTGACAAAATTTTTGATCAATGTTTGATGTGAAGTGGCGGGAGGCACACCTTCTGACTCTTTACTAATGACACATGCTTCATGTTGTACCTGACAGGTATGACTTCATCTCGCTTCGGGCAGGAAACTAGTTTAAAAAGTCCATGGTAAACAAATCAGCAAAAACACATTTTAACAACAATTTTCAAAGTAATGGTGAATCTAACGAACAAAATGTCCTGAAATGCAATGTTATGTTAAGAAAATGGTAAAACCAACAACCTACTGCCGTGTCATGTCTGAATTATGCCATTATGATTTAGAGTCATATAAGACTTGGCAATCAGTAACAAATATTTTTTCTGCTAATTAAAAATGAATAATTTTTAAATTAAATTAATAATGACAGGGTGAACAACTCACAGCTGTTAATAACGTGTGACAAATTAATTTATCTTAATGGCATCCCTAGTGGAATTACGGGTATTTATCAAAATGGTTATCCGCTTTTACTGTCCAGTCACCTTAGTTGTCCAAGACCTGGAACATCATAACTAAAAAATGAGACATACTAGAAGAAAACGGTTTTCAAATTTGGAGTCAGCAAGTGATATTTGTTAAAGTACAGGTGAAAGAATCCCAGGACCGAAATGCTTGTTGAGCAGTGTTATATGTAGTATCAGAACTCTTCCCTTTTTATAAATGTTTTTGTTCAGTAAAACAGTTGCTTGGTGCTTGAACGCATTGTAAGAGTATTTTTGTTTTAATCAAGGGTAGCTGGCTATAGAATATTTTACTTCATCAAACTTAATATTGAAAGCTATCTCCAACCTCTAATTTCCTATTACACCTATTTTGTACAAAATGTGATTGCCCCTTGTCTTCTTTAACCTCCATCTTGTCCAAGCACTGAAATTTGCTGATACATATGAAGACAAGGCTGGAAAGGGATTTTAGCCAGATAAAGCAAATGAACGGATGAGCAAGGTGTGGTCTTAAATGAGCATGATAGCATCAAGAACAGATGGAAGAAATATCATGAAAAACTGTTGAATGAAGAAAATCGAAGTATCTGGGGATAGAGTCCCAAATGAACTGCTAGTACCACGAATAAAGATGGAAGAAATAAAGGAGACACTGAAAAGAATTAAAAATGTGAAGGCAACAGGACCAGATGAAATTCTAGCAGAAGTATGGAAGATTTTAGGAGAAGAGGGAGTATTGTGGGATATAATGCAGAAGATCTATGAACAGCAGAGAATACCAGAGGAGTGGAAGAACAGCATGATTGTACCCATTTATAAGGACAAGTTTGATATTCAGAACTGTAGAAACTATAGACGGATAAAACTGATGTCACCCACAATGAATATCTGGGAAAGAGATATACAGAGAAGGCTTAAGGAAGAGATAACCATTGAGGAGATGGAGTTTGGTTTTAAGCCAAGGAGAGAAACAACTGATGCAGTCTTTGCATTGAGACAGGTCATAGAGGAGCATCGAGAAAAATGGAAAGGTTTGCTTATGGTGCTTATTGATGGAGAAGGTGTATAATAGAGTGCCACATCACAGAGATCTGGAGGTGCATGAAAAAGAAAGGAAAAGCAAAGAAGTATGTGAGGATTGTCCACAATATGTGTGAAGTAGTGAGGACTCGGGTTAAAAACAGTGTTAGAGTAATAAACAAAATACCAGTTAGAGTAGGTCTGTATCAGGAATCTTCTTTAAATCCTTACCTCTTTGATCTGGTTATGGATGTGTAAAGTCACTGGACAAAAAAACAATCCCCCTGGTATGTGCTTTTTGCTGATGACATTGTTTTGAATAACACCTGAAAAGAGGAAGTGGAAAGGAAGTTGGAAGAATGAAGAAGGGCTGTGAAAGATAGTGGGTTGGAGATTCGTAGGAAGAAGACAGAATATATGAGGTTTAATGATGATCAGGAATCAGAAGTTAGCCTGCAAGGTGAGCTATTGAGAAGAATGGGTAAATTTAAAAATCTAAGATCTGTGGTATATGAAGTTGGATATTTAGATGTAGAGATAACCCATAGAGTGCACTGGAACAACTGGAAGAACGTATCAAGAGTATTGTGTGATCAAAGAATTAAGGCAAAGTTTTTAAGACAGTGGACCAGCAATGATGTATGGAGCTGAGACATGGACAGTAAAGGGAGAAGTTAGATGTGGCAGAAATGAAAATGTTGAGATGGATGTGTGGAGATACAAAAAAGGGCAGAATAAGAAATAAAACAATCAGAAGTACCACAAAATGGGAGAGATATCAAAGGAAATACAGGAAAGTAGGTTGAAGTATTATGGACATGGTTAACTAGTGAGGGTTTGTAGAAGGTTGATCAAACACATGTGACCCCACATAGAAATGAGCAAAGATGAAGAGGAAGACAAAATATGATAGTAAAAGGCTATATACTGTATACTCACTTTTTAATTTCCCCATAATTATTTTTGTTATGTACAGTTTCAAAATGCTTGGTATATTTGATTACTCAAACTCTCCTCCTCTTCCTGCTTTTGATGTCTCTATCAAATAATAGTGGTGTTTCTGCCGGCTTATTATGGCAATCATTCTGTACAAACAACAGACTCTTATCAAGACACAGTTATATAATGATAATCTGAGGAGGATCCTATCGGTGGTAATGTATTGATAACTACTAACAAATTATTGGATTAACTCACTACATACTGTATAATAATGTGAAATTCACACATCAGGACAACTACTTTTTGATTTCCACATATCCATTTAGATTTTACTTACCACTAGTCTACACTACATTTTAATTCTCTACCCATATTCTCTATCAAATCCTTAGAATCATCTACACTAGCATCTTTGCAAATCTTCATGTAGTTATTTTGTAGTAGAAAAGCCTTGGATGTCTTGTTGCACATTAGTAACTGTACTTTATTAATAAAGATTACATTTTTGTTTAGTTTTGTACCCTCGGTCCAATAACTGCATTTCTTTTTCTTTTCAAAACTTCATTTTTTAATTCAATTTTTCAGTGAAGTACAATCTACATAATCATAAGCAAGCATAAATGTAGTTATGTACTTTTTTAAGCCAACATTCAAACTGTCAAAATATTACAAATTCATACAAGTGTTTCATGACAGAAGTGAGAAGACTTTGGGCTCCTTACAGTCTTGATTTTACCTTACTTAGCAATGATAAACAAGGCAGTGAAGAGATTAAAAATAATATATACAGTATTCTGAATCCAAGCTCAAGTCTGCAGTATTCTTTTCCATGTCATACATATTTTGTCAAGTGGAGAAACTTCATTCCTTCTCACTAGGAAATCTTCAGCTTCTAAAATATTTATTTTTGACCCATGTTGCCCTACTACATATTTTAAATGAAATATTTAAAAAAAATGCTATTAAAAGATATGGTCAATTGCAGTTGTCTAAGTTCCAATGAATACCCTCTAAAATAACCTCCTGAATGCATTAGAAGATAGCAGCTTTAAAGCACCACCATTGTAGTGACCTGGCCCATGATTACTTCTAATTCTTTACAGGCAGCCCACTTAGAAAAATAATTGGATATCCCTGGTCACTGTTGTAAATACACAAATGTATCCAAATAAGTCCCTTAATTAATTTCTGTAATCTGAACAGAGACTAACAAAAAACTCTTGCAGTCTTTGTGCAAAGCACTTTGGAATGATGTGATCTGTAAAGAGTCCTCTATAAAATGAATTTGCTGTTTAATGTATGAAATAACCAAATAAACATGTTTTAGAACAGATGTTGCTATAGCTGTTAGGTATACTTACAGATATGTTTATTCTAGGAAATGATTGCAACATTTTCCTTCCCTGTGCAAATGAGTATCTAAAATTACATTATAGGTTTATAGCATTATTATTGTCAAGTGTACAGAGTACATTGAAATTCTTACTTATATGTGCTAATCAACATGTTGGTGCTCTGCAGTGCAATATGATTATTTATTATAACTACTTCAGAACATATGTCTTTATTACCCAAAAAATCTCTGAACAGATTTTTCATAACTTATTAGTAGTATTTGTATCCATTTGGGAGGCTGAGAGGCCATGGAGATGGTGAAGGGTCCTTCTGAATAAGCCAAGCATTACTTACTGTTGTTGCATTTTACTGATAACCACTGACTCCAATGTTTAGCTTATGTCAATCCTAGTCTTTCCTTAAATTTTAAGCATTACCTAAATTCATAATCAAATCATTATTTAAAAAAAACACC
This sequence comes from Erpetoichthys calabaricus, assembly GCF_900747795.2. Classification (NCBI taxonomy): domain Eukaryota; kingdom Metazoa; phylum Chordata; class Cladistia; order Polypteriformes; family Polypteridae; genus Erpetoichthys; species Erpetoichthys calabaricus. The sequence goes on from NC_041398.2 coordinate 187,544,703, forward strand.
ATTTTTCAGCTTTGAAATGATCTGATGGAAGGATTCTGTCATCAGATTGGACTGTTTATTAGTAGCTCCACTACAGAATGCCCAAGAAGGGCTGGCCAGTTGGCTGAGGTCTCCAGGATTGTGACTATGTCTGACATTGACTTTGACCATCTCTTTTACAGTTTTCATCTCTTAAGTTGTCAACTGGCCGCAGCTCAACAATTAATTAATGGACATATTTTGTTGGGTTCCATTTATGTTTCTACTTTTTCTGTGCATTTTAGAAAATCTATATCTACAATTGTACTAATTCTGTATTTAGTAATTAGTATAATCTACACATGCATTTTTGTTCACAGCGTTTGCACATGCACTTATTGAAGACCACTTTACCAAAATAATTTGTATTGTATTGTAGTTTAGTGTTTTTGAAGGTAACTATTTTAGTAACTTTCTTGTAGTGGTTTTCACATGTTTCTAGCCTGTCTTTTGCATGCTGTTTATTTAGGACTAAAGACTTCAGCAGAGTTCTAGTCCAGTTTTTGAGCCACATGCTGCAGCTAATGGAATGTGCGTAGATTACATGACAGGCTTGAATTCGAGGCCCAGCATATTTTGAGTTATTTGGAGCTGCACATTAGCTTGAGCCCATCATAACCACAACCAGCCTTGGCTGAGATTCTTGTTTAACTGCATAGAACCACAACAACATTCAAGTTACTTTACATTAGCTATACTTGAGACTTTGAAGATTTTTCTATTCAACTGTTTCTACGTAGAAAAGCAGAGCCTGTAAGTCTAACATTGAAATAGTAGTAATTCTATTGCACATCTGAGGTTTATTTCTTTTCAAGATGACATATCCATCCATTTCAATAATAGGATAGTGGATCATGCAATAAAGCAGAAATATGTTCTGGACTTGCATGTTCACGTACCTAGCCAATTTAGACTCAATAATCAACCTTAACAACAAATCCTACACATGTGGCAGGAAATCCAAAGTACCAAATGAAATCTCAAAACAGACCCAAGTGGACTGTGGAAGCTCTACACAAAGATGACAAGGTTGAGACCTAAAATCTCAGCAGTACTAATCTCTGAGCCACTGTACTGCCCTTTTAGATAACATGTTAAAATGTATTTATTTCATACATGACCAATATAAAGTTTCACAAAATCTCCTAGACTGCAGTTTAAAATATCTAAACATTTTTACTTCTTCTCTGCCATCAGATGCAATAAAAATGTATCCTGAGGCCTGGACTATTTAATTAAATAAAGCTTGTTCCTCAAGTGTGATTTATATCAATATTACATTTAGGTAATCTTCTTTTCTATAGAATTCCATTTATATTCTTTACAATAATTTTGAAAAAAAAAATCAAACAATATGTGAACTTAGGCTTTTTGCGTGTTTCAGATAAGTTGTAACATAAACAAATACAGGTATATAAATTACAAGCTGCTTTTCAATGTTCTTATCAGTCTAGTAAATGTTTTAAAATGTTCTTACTAATCATTACCTGTCTTAAATTCTGAAATTCTCTGAACAACCTATATCTGAATTAAAGAACTGATTGAAACAGTAGCAAATCTACAATCAGACTGGGGTCAGAGTTTATTTATTTCATACACTCTTTGTAATCAGCAGCAACTGGCGCAAGACAGACATCTTTTTCTGTTTCATCCCAACAGACGCACAAATGCCAGGCCAATTGCTACTTTTTGGAGAGGAGTTGAGTCTGTATGAAAAAGAGAAGAATATGAAACTCCAAAATAAACAAAACATGCTATACTAGATTTGCGCTAAGGCTAAACACTGAGGCAGCAGCAGTATGAACTTCATTATGATTCCTTCATATGCTAACGTGTACTAGATATTAATTTTGGTTCTTTAGGAGATATAACTTTTAACTTTAGCAAAATATGAATATAAAAGCCCTGTAAACGACAACACAACGTAGCACTCCTTTACATCGTTCTGCCTTTCACAGTTTTGCCTACTTTATATACTCATGCATAAGTCGGGTCTTGAAACCCGAAAAATCAGTCATAAAATCAGACCCTGACTTATCCGCCCATTCAAAAATGAGACACTTTTTTTTTACATCTTCTTGCTTCCTCCAATCTCGCACCAGTTTCTCAATTTTGTTGCAGCAGTGCAGTTACCAATTTCTTTCACTACTTCAATAACTTTTAATTTAAAATCAGCTTCATATTTTGTTTTGATTGAAGGCTCCATCGTAGATAAGGAATGCTCTTATGATAAAGGTGTATGAGGGTGTGAGATACAAAAAACACAAAACAGTGCAAATGTCACTTCGGAATAGTTTGGGTATTACCGTGTGGTCACGTATGCACAATACATAGAAAAAAAAGGCAGTGTGCTCCATGGTTACTCTCTCAGGTGGGCGTTAGCATATCATGATCTCTTGGACCAATAGTGCAAGTTTCGACTTGTATGACCAACATTATAAAATACCGTAAATAATACGGTAAAATCAAGCCCTGACTTATCCGTGGGAGAACTTAAATGCCAGTATATACGGTACTTCTTTTCTGCAATGTACCTGTCAACTCTAGGACAAGTAAAATCTGGGCCTAATTTGACAGCACACAAGAGGAGACGGACGCTGAAAATTACTTGAGGTGTGGGAGGAAAACCAAAGCACCAAAGGAACTCTTGTGTAGACCCAGAAAGAATGTGGAAGGTCTACACAAATGTGACAAATGTGAAGTTTAGGATTAAAAATTCTTTCCTCTGCTTGAACACAAATTAATATCAATTTTTGCTTTTATTTTGTATGAATTCCAATTCTTTAGAACTAGCTGTGCTACCTGCCTAAAACAGGTTGAAATCTTAAGCAGTCAACATAGACCTCAGCATTAATGTCTGCAATCAACCATTTAGTGCATAAGTCTCTGTTATAAACCATTGGCTATGGGATCAGAACTGGGTGAACACTTGGAAAATGTAGTTAAATATAGAAACGTGAAAGGTGCTACACATGATTAAAAGAAATGTCAATTATAAATACAAGATGGACGACACAGTCTTAAAGGCAGCAACCACTGAAAAAGGATTTAGGGGTTTATGTTGACACAACATAGTTATTGTCTAAGCAATATGCAGAAGTGATTAAAAAGGCAAATAAAATGTTATGCATTGACTATAAAATGTACTATTGAGACTGCATCTGGAGTATTGTGTGCAGTTTTAGTCACCATGCTACAGTAAAGACATAGCATCACTTTGAAGCTGTGCAGAGGAATGCAACCAGGTGCATCCCAATATTTAAGAACATATACTCTATGATACTCTAACAGATTAAAAGAATTAAACCTGTTTAGTCTCAAAAAGAGGAAATTGCAAGGGTTCCTAATCCAGGTCTTCAAAATCCTCAAAGATATTGATAAAGCAAATCCATTAGAATTCTTTCAGTTTAATGGTGAATCACACACTCAAGGACACCAGTGGAAATTTAGGGTACGTGCATTTAAGACTAAAGCCAGGAAGTACTTCTTTCTGCAAAGGGTTGTGGAAATATGGAACAAACTACTAAGACATATAGTTGAAGCAGAAACCTTGAAACTTTTAAGAAGTATCAGGATGAGCTATTGGGGCAGCCTAGCTGTTAGCTAAAGAAACTAGTGTGGCAGATCGCTGGAGTTCTGACCCGGCTGGGACGCCTAGAAGGACCGGAAGGTGACTGTTATGTCTTCCGGGTCATGAGGAGGCAACCGCCCTGAAGCAGGAGAGGACCACGGGAGAGGAGGAGAGACTTTCCAACTCGTTGGCACCCGTGGCCACTGCCAGGGGGCGCCTTAAGCCTCCTAGAACCCGGGAGACCTCTACTTCCGCCACACTCTGCAAGATGGCGGAAGAGCCTTCCAGGGACGTCCGGAGTGCTTCTGGTGCAAAGGGCAGCACTTCCGCCACACCAGGAAGTGCTGCCAGATGGACGTCATCAGCCACCTAGAGCACATCTGAGCAGGAATAAAAGGGGCCGCCTTCCTACAGTCAGGGAGCCAGAGTCGGGAGTGGGAGTAGGACAAAGCTCCCAGGAGGAGAGTAGAGGCGGCTAAGGACTGAGAGATAAAGAAGTTCATTGTGGGGATCATTGCTGAGTGCTTTGTGTGGTGTTTGGGACTGTTACCTGTGAGTATTTATGGTAAATAAACGTGTGAGTTTTATAAAGATGTGGTTTCCGACTGGTGGTGTCCGGGCAAGTCTCACAATGGTGCCCGAACAGGGACCTTCCGCTTGTTACAAAGCGGGGGACCCAACAAATAAAATTTTTGTGAGCTGCCCGGGACCTCAGTCGGCCACTCTCACGCACCGCAGGAAGGAGGTCCGCACACTCACTGCGGACGTGCCGCGAATCGCCACAAAGCCATCGGAGATTCTCCAGAGGGCCGTCTTCCACCTGAGGGGGATGTGGAATGCCGGCCAAGGCAAGAAACAGGCGGATGCTCCAACGTTCGTTGTCACCAGGAAAGCATCGGTAGGCACAACTATTGACGCGGCTGGAGGAACCTCCCTGGCACCCGCGGCACTGGCTGGGGTGGGCCGAACCTGACCGCGAAGCCAGGACGGCGTCGCTTGAGGAAAGGGAGGATCCGCCACGTCTGCAAAGGCCGAGGCAGAAGGACAGCAGCAAGTCTTGCAGACCCCTCGGGAGGAAAGGAAAGATGGTGACAGACCGGAAGTCCCTCCCTGTGACAGGCAAGAGCTTGGACGGTGTTTGCTATATTCCCGTCGGTGATTGGCTGACAACGGGAACGGCAAACATCCATCTTGAATGAGGGGAGGGTCCGGTGAATCCCGGAAGAAGGCTCCAGAAAGAACAGCGGTGAGTAGGAACGATTTAAAATTAAATCCTCCACTGGTTGATGAATATTTTCTACCTGCAGATCAGGATATTTCGGAGAAGGTGCTTTGATTAATGACGATGGTTAAGCAGGTAGAACACGACCTTCGAGTCTGTGTGGATGAGCTGAAGGGGAAGGCGGTCACGCCACGTCAGACGGGACATCACAGGGCAGAAGGGCGCGACGCTGGAATCTTTGGCCGGTGGTTCGTGACGGTACAGGCAAGTAATACTGGTACCGTAAAGGAAGAGGGAGGTGCGAGCAAATCCATTCCAGGATCATGTGGTCCCGGGGACTTAGTAGCTGCATCTCCAACAGTGGAAGCAACACGAAGTGCTGATCACTTGGAAGGGGTGGAGCCAAGACGCCGGCTGACAAGTGCCGTGGGTCTTAGTGCTGTACCGCCGGAGCCAGGATCAGTCTCGTTTCATTCTGCAGGGGCGCAAACGGCAAGGGGTCTTTTCCTTTCCCGTAGGAAGACCCAAGCTGTCAGAATGCCCCAGAGGAATAGGAAGAATCGAAGGAGGAAAGCCGGTTCTTCCTACAAAGGGAGACGTGAGCCCGTCAGCTCACGTAGCGTGATAGGTCGTCCTCTGCGCGGGCAGAGGGAAACCCCGAAGTCAGCAAGGGCGATTCCAGTATGTACCCTAATGAAGGGGAGTGGACATTCCGGGAACGGGTGCCGAGGGTTTGGTGACCAGGGTGCTGGTCAAAGGGGGGAGCGTTGGCCCTATTTCAGGTGGAAAAAAGCCAGATAGTGGCGTCAGGGCAACGTCTCCGCCCCAATGTCTATTTTATATTTTATAGAACCAGGCCATGGGAGAAAACCAATTATGCCCGCTTCGTCTGAATTGCACACTCGTGGGACAGGCCGCTACGAAAGACTGTTCTTTGCTGGCGATGGGGCACTGTGGCAGATCGCTGGGGTTCTGACCCGGCTGGGAGGCCTAGAAGGACTGGAAGGTGACTGTTATGTCTTCTGGGTCATGAGGAGGCAACCGCCCTGGAGCAGTAGAGGACCATGGGAGAGGAGGAGAGACTTTCCCACTCGTTGGGACCCGTGGTCACCGCCAGGGGGCGCCTTAAGCCTCATAGAACCTGGGAGACCTCTACTTCCGCCATACTCTGCAAGATGGCGGAAGAGCCTTCCAGGGACGTCTGGAGTGCTTCTGGTGCAAAGGGCAGCACTTCCCCCACACCAGGAAGTGCTGCTGGATGGATGTCATCAGCCACCTAGAACACTTCCGGGCAGGAATAAAAGGGGCCGCCTTCCTACAGTTAGGGAGCCAGAGTCAGGAGTGGGAGTAGGACAAAGCTCCCAGGAGGAGAGTAGAGGCGGCTAAGGACTGAGAGATAAAGAAGTTCATTGTGGGGATCATTGCTGAGTGCTTTGTGTGGTGTTTGGGACTGTTACCTGTTATTATTTGTGGTAAATAAACGTGTGAGTTTTATAAAGATGTGGTTTCCGTTTGGCGGTGTCCGGGCAAGTCTCACACTAGCCTGAGGGACTAAATGGTCTCTTCACATTTGTCACATTTCTTATGTTCTAAGTGTGTGCAAGGGGAACTAAAATGGAAGCTAAAGACAGCAATGATTCCTGCTACTGGAAGGTAGAAGAAATGCTGCAAAGGAATAAGGTGATACATGTATGGAAAAGTAGGAGAGGAATCGCTAGCTTCAAGTGGTAGTGTAACAGAGGAGAACCTGGAGAAGGCCAATGTTCCAGTGAACATTGAATGAACCAGTTCTTACATAGGTTTGATTTGGAACCACAGCCATTCGCTCCATCATCTTCTCCATTACCAGTGGCAGTGATGATAGTGCTGTGAGTTCCTGTCTCTCAGGAATGCCGGACCATCACAGAGAACCAGGTGGAGAAATCTGTCTTGATAGCTTTTGTTGCTCAGCTAAATAAGCGCTCCTGTACTTGTTCAATCTGAGTTTGTACTTATAAAGAGAATCTCTGTAATCTAAAAAATGTAATGCATTGTGCTGATACTAAAGAGAGGAAATCAACCATTGTCCATGATTATATGGAAAACACCCTGGGGAGACTGGTCATGGCAAACTGAGACTATTGATTAACAAGACCCCTTGCAGTTTGCTTTACTGCCTATGTCATAATTAATAAACTCTGAACGAAGTTACTGCACTTACTGACTGGACTGAAGATAGACTTTATTTTTTTTTACACTCGATATTCCACAACTGGAAGACTGTGAAATATCATTTATTGACTTAGGTAGAATTTAACAAAAAATATAAAACAGAGAAGGCACACGCACACACACACCCACATAATTAAAAGACACTAATTAGCCTAGCAGACAGATGCACACTAAAGTTTTACTATTTGAGAATCCGCAGTCTTAGATAACCAGGATTCACACAGCATTGGCTTTTATACTGTTGCAACAGTGATGCCACACACCATGCACCTCTGGCTACTCATAGAAAGCAAAACTTTAGCGATGGTAAATTAAACATTCCATAAAATGGCAGTACCCATTTAAAAATAAAGCAAAATTGCAATAAGAAGTGAATAATTTTTAAAAGTATTAACACCACTTTAAATGAAACGAAAAAACATGGGTTATACACTGGACAGAACCTCCATCTAAACCAAAACTACACAGAAAATGATGTCCAAAGGATAAAAGAACATTTTTCAAAACAACAGGATCATGACATGACCAGCATAGGATGTGGACCTCATTTTCTGATGCTGTGAGGAGGCAGTGCCGACTACCTCTTCACAAAGCCCCTAACGTATAATGCTGTATAATTGATTTACTGCACCTTATTCTGATGAGTCATTAGATTCTTGAATGGACATCCATCAGAACATTAATATATTAAAGGGCGTACAGTGAGAAGACACATATTTTTTGTAGAGAAATACTGATATGAGGTCTAAAGGGGGTGCACTTATAGCCAAATATTTTAAAGAAGCAAAACAAAGCATTAGTTTAATTTGTGTAATATAATATAAAAAGAAAAAAAATAATATGATTTTTGAAACAGTATAATTCTAGATGAGTATGATAAAAGATGGAAGACGTCTTAAGATAAGTATAAACTTGAGAAAGCAGAATCTCAGGCCAGCATTATTTACAGATAGTAAGGAAAGCTTTGTAAGTTTTCATTTATGTAACTGTAACAAGAATTATTAATAACTTTTTTCACAGAGATCCTAGGAATGCAAAAGTTCACTTTATCAAACTGTGTATATTAGCATGTTAACAGGATTTAAAAATCCTACTAACCATAATACCAAAGTCACAGCTGGTTTATGATACTGGCATGCTTAGCAATAAATGCACCTTGAACATAAGAGGTCTGATGATACATTTCCCTGCTAAATGCTTCAAGTATTTACTTTGGTGATTATCAATGCATTCAGCTGCATACTTGACATTTGGCTGAATGACGCGGTCTATCAGATGCTGGAAGCATGCTGAGAAACTTGCCTCCAAATGGCATATGTCTGAAGTTAACAGAAGTGCCCGGCATTTTCTAGGATTAACTTATGACACGTGCAAGTGCTGAGGAACACCTCGTATCGAGTTTATTTTTTTTCTCTATAAATATACTAGCCCAATGCATAGCTCTGAGAGTGCATTTGTATTTTATTTATGCTGAATATGATGTTATAGGTGATCATGATTTCATAAAATCAATATTAAAAAAAAGTGGTTGAAAAAATTTTATTTAGAGAAGCCTTATACAGATTTAACCTGTGTGTTTAAATCAGACCCACATTTGTGTATGAAATCTTTGCTTTTTCTAAAGGTATTAAATTAGGTATAATGTTTCAAATGTACTATTTTTACATGGTTAATAACACAGAGTCACAGGTCTCTACAACTTTTTGCTCCATATTAACAACAATGACATGGGCTGGATAGATAACTCCATTCATCCATTCATTACAAGACAGAAAATACATTTTTTATCGTACTGAGTCATATGTCATCTACTTAACAATGATATTGAATGCACAATTCTCTGAATTGAGACTGCTTTAACATTTCCTGTATCATTTAATTACTATGTTTCATAAACAGAATGGTTAGCCCTTGTCAAATATAATTTCTGATTGGTCTAAATCAAACAAAACTCCTCTCATTACATTTCATTTTCTGCAACCTCTTTTCCAGCTAAGGGTCATGCTGGCAGCAGGTCAAGCAGGTTAGCCCAGACTTCCCTGTCCCTGGCTAGAGATTCCAGCTCTTCCTGGGGGTATTTCCAGGCATTGCCAAACCAGCTGTGTGACATAATCCTTCTAGCATGTCCTGGGTCTGCTGGAGGGTCTCCACTCACTGAGATGTGTCCAGAGAAACTCTAGGGGGAGCTGCCCAGGGAGCAGCCTTATGACTACCCCAAACCCAACCTTAACTGACTCCTCTCGATCTGGAGGAACAGTGACTCTAGCCTGAGGCACTTCCAAGTCACTTAGCTTCTTACCCTATCATTAAACATGAGTCCAGCCACCAAGCAAATAAACCTCATTTCTGACATTTGTACTCATTCTTTTACTCATAACCCACATCTCATGATGACAGATAAGAACAGGGATGTAGATCGGCCAGCAATCTGAGAGTTTTGTCTTTAAACTCAGCTCTCACTTCACCACCATGGACAGTACTTACAGAACAGCTGCCGCCACTCCAGACCTGTTGTCAATCTCACATTCCCTTTTTCCATCTCGAGATCCTTAAACACCTCCACTGAGAGCAGATGCCCCAAACTCCTTCACCTCCCTCATCCCATTCCTTCACCTGCAGGGAGCAATCCACTCTTTTCAGAGAGAATACCATGACCTCAGACTTGGAGGTACTGATCCTCATCCCAGCCACTCAGACTCGACAGAAAATAACTTATTTTGAATTTGGTTCAGATGTGGCATGGCGGCACTGAAATTAAACTATCTTACTACTCCAGGGACAACAGGTTTGATTTCATTCTCTTTACACACTTTGTGGAACTTGCATGTTCAAGTGTTGCTTGCACAAGTTTCTCTACCTTCCACATCCCCAAGATAAGCACTGAAAGTTGAATTTTGATATTAGCCCAGAATAAGTTAAAATGTGACCTGTAATGGACTTGCATCCTATTTAAGGTTATTTTTGGTGTTATGCCCAATACTGCTGAGATTGTCCCTAGCTTCCTTTAAGTGCAAAATAGTTAAAACTGACTAAAGCTTGCACAAGCCATTACTATTTTAATTAAAAGGAAAAACTGGAGTTCATAAATATGAAGTGTTAATGATTATATTGCTTTACTTGGAGTCCTACACAACATAACCTTCTTAAACCCAAAATGTGCTTAACCTGTGGCATTATTTAAAGTCCAGCCCTGCTTATAGGTCTTATAATATTTATTTTTTGTATTACTTTGTCGGTTTTACTGAGGCACTGTATCATGGGAGTATTGTATCATGAAGCACGGACCCCCTTATCTATTTTATGGAAGTGTATGGTCTCATGCATGGTAAGGCTACAGTATACGAAGGGGTCAGGAGCTACAAAAATGCACCTTGTCTAAGGGTGCATTATTTAATGTAGCCGGGCGTGCTGTAACTCGAGAATGAATGGACGAATTCTTACAAAATTTTGTGGACAACTTCCATTAGTTGATGTTAAGAGATAATTAGATTTTTTGAATTACAATTATTCAGCTTGAAGCTTTTAAAGTTCAGAGTTTTTAAAGCCAATCCCAACAACAGCCAAACCAGTGCTCAGGGATTCAAAATATTTGGCATATGCATTTGGGTCTTGGTAAGAAAGATGCTTACAACTGCATCTGTTATACATTTTGATAGATTCACACTGAACTATGTTATAAAAATTGATGAAGTCATGTGTTGGCCACGGCAGATTTTTTTAATTAAATGTTAAAACATAAAGCCATTTTCCTAAATTTCATTTTTTGTCATTAGTTTTCCTAGAACATTTTAATTTTATATTCATTAATGTTTTGCATTATCTTAAAACAAACAGATTTCTTCCAGTAAAACAAGTTTTTAGTTTTAACCAATGATTATTATTGGTCCTGAAGTGAAACATTTAAGGGTCAGGTACAAGGCTAGTCAGTTGACAAGGAAGAGTGTGATCGACCCATGGATATTAGATCTTGGCAATGTCTGTAAATTGGCTTTTGGAGACATGAACTATTACATCTTTGGAGGGGAAAGATCCAGAACTATTGGAGTGGCTAAAACATATCCTGCTAGTTGGTCTCACTTGTATGCCTGGCATTGGCAATGGAAGTAAACTTCTCAAATGAGGGTCCTTCTTTTCTTCTGTAGTTGTCCCATGGAATGGACACTGGACAGGTAAGGACAGACGTCAAAGCCCCTGGCTGGGTGCTGTACAGATAGAGTTTATTTGGGTGGACAAGAGGATTGTCTCAGAAAAACATTCAGTTACTAAGGGAAAAACCTGCACTGCTCTTTTCATGTACACCTTTTTAGAACCATTGGATTAATTGCTCAAAAGGGTACCAACTACTAACTCTGTAGCCCTACAAGGAGAAGTCAATATCTTCTTCTTTTGGGTACTCCTGTTAGGGGTTGCCAAAGTGGATCATCTTCTTCCATATCTTTCTGTCCTCTGCATCTTGTTCTGTTACACCCATCACCTGCATGTCCTCGCTCACCACATCAATAAACCTCCTCTTAGGCCTTCCTTTTTTCCTCTTCCCTGGCAGCTCTATCCTTAGCATCCTTTTCCCAATATACTCAGTATCATTCCTCTGCACATTTCCAAACCAACGCAGTCTCGCCTCTCTGACTTTGTCTCCCAACCGTCCAACTTGAGCTGACCCTCTAATGTACTCATTTCTAATCCTATCCATCCTCATCACACCCAATGAAAATCTTATCATCTTTAACTCTGCTACCTCCAGCTCTGTCTCCTGCTTTATGGTCAGTGCCAGTGTCTCCAACCCATATAACATAGCTGGTCTCACTACCATCCTATAGACCTTCCCTTTCACTCTTGCTGATACTCGTCTGTCACAAATCACTCCTGACACTCTTCTCCACCCATTCCACCCTGCCTGCACTCTCTTTTTCACCTCTCTTCCACAATCCCCATTACGCTGTACTGTAGATCCAAAGTATTTAAACTCATCCACCTTCACCAACTCTACTCCTTGCATCCACACCATTCCACTGACCTCCCTCTCATTTATATACATGTATTCTGTCTTGTTCCTACTGACCTTCATTCCTCTCCTCTCTAGAGCATATCTCCACCTCTGCAGTGTCTCCTTAACCTGCTCCTTACTCTCACTAGAGATCACAATGTCATCAGCAAACATCATAGTCCACGGGGACTCCTGTCTAATCTTGTCTGTCAACCTGTCCATCACCATTGCAAATAAGAAAGAGCTCAGAGCTGATCCCTGATATATTCCCACCTCCACCTTGAATGCATCCGTCACTCCTACCGCAGACCTCACTACTGTCACACTTTCCTTGTACGTATCCTGTACAACTCTTACGTACTTCTCTGCCACTCCCAACTTCTTCATACAATACCACAGCTCCTCTCGAGGCACCCTAGTGCAGTCCAAATGGAAATGATAAGAGCTGTTCATTTACAAGGAACCCAAAAAGAAACAATGCTTTCTCCAGGTCCACAAAGACGCAATGCAACTCCTTCTGGCCTTCTCTATACTTCTCCATTAACATCCTCAGAGTGAACATCACATCTGTGGTGCTCTTTCTTGGTGTGAAACTACACTGCTGCTCACTAATCACCACCTCACTTCTTAACCTAGCTTCCACTGCTCTTTCCCATAACTTCATGCTGTGGCTCATCAAATTTATCCCCCTGTAGTTACTACAGTCCTGCACATCCCCCTTATTCTTAAATATCGGCACCAGTACACTTCTTCTCCACTCCTCAGGCATCCTCTCACTTTCCAAGATTCCATTAAACAATCTGGTTAAAAACTCCACTGCCATCTCTCCTAAATGCCTAACGATTCCACAGGTATGTCATCTGGACCAATGGCCTTTCCATTTTTCATCCTCTTCATAGCTGTCCTTACTTCCTCCTTGCTAATCCGATGAACTTCCTGATTCATTATCTCCACATCATCCAACCACTTCTCTCTCTCGTTCTCTTCATTCATCAGCCTCTCAAAGTACTCTTTCTATCTGCTCAACACACTCTTCTCACTTGTGAATACATTTCCATCTTTATCCTTTACCACCCTAACCTGCTGCACATCTTTCCCAGCTCGGTCCCTCTGTCTAACCAATTGGTACAGGTCCTTTTCTCCCTCCTTAGTGTCCAACCCCTCATACAACTCATCATACGCCTTTTCTTTAGCCTTCACCACCTCTCTCTTCACCTTGTGCCTTATCTCCTTATACTCTTGTCTACTTTCTGCATCTCTCTGACTATTCCATTCTCTCCTATTCTTCCCCATTCCACCATCAGGTTTCCTTTTCCTCCTTGCTCTGTCCAGATGTCATGCCAAGAACCCTTCTTGCTGTCACCCTTACTACATCTGCTGTAGTTTCCCAGCTGTCTGGTAATTCTTCACTACCACTCAGTGCCTGTCTCACCTCCTCTCTAAACTCAACCTTGCAGTCTTCTTTTTTCAACTTCCACCATTTGATCCTTGGCTCTGCCCTCACTAACTTCCTCTTCTTGATCTCCAACATTATCCTACAGACCATCATGCTATGCTGCTTAATTACACTTTCCTCTGCCACCAGTTTGCCACCAATCCGCTCCAATCACCTTCTGTCCCTTGGGTACACTGTTCATCACTTCACCCAACTCACTCCAAAAATCTTCTTTCTCATCCATCGCACAACCAACTTGCAGGGCATATGTAATAACAACGTTCATCATCACAGATCCAATTTCCAGCTTCATAATTATTATTGTCTGACACTCTTTTCACCTCCATAACACTCTTGACATACTGTTCCTTCAGAATAACCCCTACTCCATTTCTCCTCCCATCCACACCATGATAGAACAATTTGAATCCACCTCTGATCCACCTGACCTTACTCCCCTTCCATTTAGTCTCTTGCACGCACAATATATCAACCTTCCTTCTCTCCATCATATCTGCTAATTCTCTCCCCTTACCAGTCATACTGCCAACATTCAAAGTTCCTACCCTCAGTTCCACTCTCTTTACCTTACTCCTCTCCTCCTGCCACAGGACATGTCTCCCCCCTCTTGTTGTCCTTCTTTGGCCAACAGTAGCCCAATTTCCGCTAGCACCCTGTTGGCTAACAGTACTGGTGGTGATCGTTGTTAACCTGAGGCTCGACCGATCCGGTATGGAAATTTGTATTGTTGTCCACATATTGATTTGGCAAAATTTTACACCAGATGCCCTTCTTGACTTAACCCTCCTCATTTATCCGGGCTTGGGACCGGCATGAAGAAACACACTGGATTGTGCATCCCCTGTGGCTGGGTTACAAGGAGAATTCAATAAACACACAGGAACATACTTGAATGGGCATGATGGGGAGGAACAGCCTGAATTATCTGAATCTGAGCAATGAATTATTGAGCATAAGTTAACTCTCATCTCTCAGCTCAAAGTGAAACTTAGACACCCTTTCATCCAAAAATAAATAGAAGCACTTCTAAAATATTCCAATGTTGTCAGTTGTGTTGAGTAAAAGTGTCTGTCACATGCTTAATAAAAAAATTATTATTGTTTGTTTATTAACTGATCAATAAATTATAAATGATAACAGTTTAAAGAACTGAAGAATAAGAGAAAAGTTGGGAAGGTGGAGAACAGAAATAGCATGAAGGGAGCATGGATCAAGAGTCAGAAGGCATGCAGACAATTTACCAGTCTTGCATAAGAAAGAAGAACTAAAATGTAATATCTGAAAAAAAGTTAGGGTTAGATAGTGCAGTCCAAATGGAAATGATAAGAGCTGTTTGTATGCAAGGAACCGAAAAAGAAACAAGAAAGGTGAAAAAGTAAAGCTGTTTGGGAAGAGAAGAATTGGAACTGCCATAACAGAAAGTAAAGGTTACATTTAGTAAATATAACCTGAGCCAAGCAGCTAAGTGATTCAGAAATGTGGGGAACCTGAAAAGTAAAAGGTTAAAGCATTTGGAATGACACAAAATATATCATAATATGAAAAGAAATTCTTCAAAGGAGACAGAAAAAGAAGATAGAACAACAGAAAGGCGACAGAGAAATTGAAGATGTGAGTTCCAAAATCTGCTAATTACACCTTTTCGTAAAATTTAGTGAACACATGATTGTGACTTTTCATGCAGTTGGTCAAGCGCCGAAAATATGTTTGAGCTTCAAAACCTGCTAATTGCAATAGCTTAGCGCTATAGTTTTAGGGATTTAGTTTCAAAATCTGCTTACGGACGCAGATTTTCCTATTTATCTCCAAAATTTATCTTTTGTACTTAGCTGATTTTGGAACCGAGCTCTTCAATTGGACTTGCATTGTGTGGAAAGAGATTTTGGGGCACTGAGAATGTAAACAGAAAAAAGGCTAAATCTTTTGAAGAAACTATAGAAAGAGTATTTTACTTAAAGAAAGATAAAGCTGAGAAACAGCTGAGGAATAGTCTCTGGCAGAGCAGTTAAGGAAGAGAGGAGGTGGTGTCACAGTTATTGACAGAAAAATTATTACAAATAAACGCAAGCAAGAAATGTCCAGGTAAAGGGGAGAGGTTTAACTAAATGAGTTATCCATAAGGGACCACGAAACTAAAAGACAGAGGAGAACTGTGAAATGGTCCATGTTTGTTGGCTAGGGAGGGACAGGAGAAACATGTTGAGATGAGCTAACATGACATTAGATGAACCTCAGTTTTTTCAAGAGAAAGTAGAAATGAAAAGAAAGGAGCATCAAAGATGACATACCACTTTGAGTTAAACAGATTGGTTTAGGATCTTCTGGAGAAATAAAAATACATAAATGAAAATGGTAGCCAGGCAGCATGAAGATGATAACAGAACCTGTCCAGCAGTCAGAAGAGACAACTTACTGTAAACTAGACAATAGACAATGCAGGAGTCTATAAAAGCTATTCTAGGCCTTCCACGTCCTCCAGAGAGGTACACGGCTGTTCAGTAGAGTTGAAATAACAGTTTAAAGAAAATCAACATGAAAAGCTAATGCAATAGCAGTAAATCTAAATGAGAGGGAAATACAATGGCTATGTTTGACCTTGGTGAGAACAAGAAAAGAAGAGGAAATTTGGAAACTGCTTGAAAGATTTTGTCGTCTTCAGGCGTTGAGACATAAATCTGTTTTCCTGTCAACAAGTAAGGTGTCCTATTATCTCAAATAATAATGTGAGAGTGTCCTAATAAAACAAAAAGCTTGAAGTTTAATTAAATGACAGAGTGGGAGACTGAATTATTGAGGTATTGCTATCTCATTCTTATAATAAACTCAAGGTATTGTTCTCTGTGGTGGGCTAGTGCCCTGCCTAGGGCTTGTTTCCTGCCTTGCGCCCTTTGTTGGCTGGGATTGGCTCCAGCAGACCCCTGTGACCCTGTAGTTAGGATATAGCGGGTTGGGTAATGGATGGATGGATGGTACTGCTCTGCTTATGGAAAAAAATGTGTGATAGAAACTAACTAGAATCAAAGGTGGCTGGTGACATTTTGTTAGGAGGAACTTGTGGAGCCAATGAGGTACCACACCATTTATGTTTAATATGTTCTTAACAGCAAGCCTTGTCAATATAAAGATGAATATGCATTGATCACAAACTAAGAGTGAAATTGTATGTTTCCCACACTAGTAACACACATTTAAGATGCAAATGCAGTAAAACAGAAATCCCTCATAATCAGAGCTTTAATTGTTTTATGGATGGATTCTGGGGGTTATTATGTGTTAAATTTGAAAATTATCTCCAATCATGTTGCAGAGAAATAATATGTACACTGTGAAAATTGCAAATTTCTGTGCTTAAGCTAAATATTAAACATTACAAATTTTACAATGCTGTCAGCAATATGTTCCTGATTTACTGTGGTCCTTATTCCCACAAAATATTCTGATTCAGTATTTTCAGTTTCAATGTGCTGAATTAAATAAATAAATACATACATACATACATAAATAAATAAATAACAACTTCTCATTACTTCTTCTTTAATTGTTGTTTGACTTACCCAGCACATGCTTTTACACTTTAGAAAACTCTTTGAAAGGGTAATAATTAAAAACTGAAGTCTATCATCTTTCTCCCACTTACTTTAAGTCCATGACATTTTAATAAAAACTCTTCGGAAACACTTAGGTTTGAGGGTCACAAACGTTTTTTTCTTAAATGTGCAATCTATAAATAATGAAGTCAGCTTTGAAAATGAAAAGATTATATGTTTTTATTTGAATTCTTATGGCATATACAGGATATATGTGTGATGTGTGTAACTAGGAGGTTAAGTGACTAGCTAAAGGTCATAAAATGATTGAGTGGGGGGGTGGAGGGCTGATCCGGTAACCCTTGTGGTTTACAGTTCAATGCCTCGGTTACTAGGCCCCACTGTCTATACAGGGGTAACCATTTCTAATTGTTTGCTGCCTTTCCTGTCTTTGCCTTTGGACTGCTGTCAGAAAACTCAAGGGAGCTTGTTTTGTTTCCTTCATGCGGAAAATGCCTAGGGTCAATACTGATTGCTTTGGCATCTTGTTAGCAACACTCTCGGGTAAACCCTACTTTTGTTTTTACGTATATCTGCCACCAAAGGAGTACAAAGCAGCCAGGACATTCTCTGAAGCAAGCAACATTTATTCAATACAATACAGTATACTAAATGAACTTGGCTACCAGAGTTCATACTATATGTAGAAACTGCTTCTTTAAACCCATTAGTAGCATTCTCTTTCAATGGCTGGGAAAACTATACTAAAAAGTGCATCTACTTCTCCAAATACTATAATTTCTTAAAGATTTAAACCATCAATTCCCAACATGACAACATCTCAAAGAAAAAGAAAAAGTGTATAAACTTCATATAGTACCTTAGTCTCCACTTTAGAGCATCGTCTTTGCAGAAGAATACTTGTACATATTCACTCTTGCTTTTAAATTTCAGCCATCAATTTTTATTTATTTATTTATTTATTTATTAATTTATTTATTTAAATGAGACAATTAATACCATGCCACTTTCATTTTATCATAATGGCTAATTTGCATTGAAATACCAGATATGCACTCTGTTCCACCTTCAGCTTTAATGCACAATCATTCCGTACGCTGATTTAAGAATGATAATTTGTACTTCTGCAATGCTTTTTCTATAGTTAGTAGTTTTTCTAGTTGTTGCAAGCCCAAATATTCAGAAAGCAGTCAACACTCTTATGACCACAGAGCTTTTCAAACAAATGAAATATGAGTGGTGTGATATACTTTATTCTCTAAGAAGTATATTGACAGAATTTTTAAAATATTATGAAAAAAACATTTTTTGTTGTTATTTAGGACTAGGCAGCAACCACTGAGTATCACATTAAAATCGAAACTTTATTAGAAATAGTTATGCAAACTTTCTATCCACAGGTTTGTTAGGCTGTCGAATTGTCAATCATAAGAATAAATACTGCAATAAAAAAACAGTGTGCATATATATGTATATATGTATGTGTATAGAAACAAACACTAGCAAACATAAAAGTATTCTGTTGTTGCGGTTGTATGTGGGTGTGTACTGTATGTGAGTAGACATATAGATTGTCACACACGTGTGATTAGGAGCGGCTAAGGGGGTAGCAGGGTGCACTAATCCTTTCTCTGTTATCTCTGCAGATTAAAAATGTGAAATTCTGCCTGCTTCTGGTTCCGGCCCTAAAGATGTCACTTCCAGTTCCGGTGATGCCACTTCCGGTTCTGGGTCTGAAGACATCACTTCCAGTTCCGGCCATGAAGACATCACTTCCTGGCAGACACCGTAAAACCCACACTGCTTCCTGTTTCCAGTCAGTCAAATGTTGGACTCAAACTTGTGCATAACTCTGCCACTTAATTTGCCTTATGCAACCAGGGCACAAGTATATACGGGTGCCCCAAACCTTTTTCTGTGTGTTGAGGCTACTTATTTCAATATATATATATTGAAATAATATATATTATATATATATATATATATATATACACACACACATACATGCACACACGCACATACATCACAAAAACACACAGACACATACATGCTATGTATACATTTTTATGTATATTTGGTTGGTATTGTATTATTGTCAAATTTTCTGAGTAGACATGCAAGTAAGACTTTTATTTTACTGTGTACAGTACATATGACAATAAACTTCACTTGATTTAAAGTCTGTTGTTTTTGTGTGTTCCCTTACTTGCACGGCGCAGTCATTGATGGTAACCCAAAATAGGTGAGAAAAAAGAAAGTGCTTACGGTGTGCTAATATTTTAAAGTCCTTGGTAAGACACAAAAATACTGACTGGCATGAAAATGAACAATACATCTATAAGGACACGAAGAACCTCTGGGTAACTTCAGGTGAAGGCACATGATTTCCTTGATCCTAGGCTGATGTTAAGTTAGTCATTAATAAATAACTAGGCAGCAGAAAATAGTATTCATGTACAGTGTGATTTTCTCACCCAAAATGAAATAACATTGTAGCAATTATACCAGTATACAGACTGACGTTCAGAAATACCAAACAGATATGTTCAGAGGATATGATAAAATACATATGTATGCAATTAAAAATGAGAAAGAAATTAAATCTGACTTTAACAATATTGGCTAGTTTAGCATATCATTGACTGTAGTACGGTTTTATTTATGCAAAAATAATGAAGAAACATAATAAGCAGGAATAAATGTTAATATTTGGAAAGATAAGTTAAATATAGCACAGAAAGTATAAGCTTTAAACAAATTCTACCATTTATTGACCTGATTTGTGAAATATTTCACAAAGAAACTTGGATAATCTTGTCTATGCTGCTTTAATGGGAAACAGTAACTTAAAATCTATGATTTAAATTTTAAAGTGGCTTTTCATATTAAATTATATTTTTTGTATACATCTTTTTATTTTCTAGAAAGATGTTTTTTATGTTACTAACTGCATCTATCCATTCTAACCTGTTTTCTCCTGTACATTAATGGCGAGGGCCAGACCATAACACAACATAGTGAGGTGAGGTGCAGGACACTAACAATACACCACTGGATTGGAAGCCTAACCACATAAACTGGATGTCACAAAGTGCCCAGCAGAATTAAAGAACACAGCATTCCACTGCAAAAGTTAAACCACCCTCTATGTTCAAAGTTATTTTAACATAGCCAAAATATATATATATATATATATAGGGCAAGACAAACAATGTAGATAAAGAATGCCATGTCAGCTGTCTGTTAAATATCAATGGGAAGTCAGTGGAAACTATTTTATGTGATCTTTGAGCGTCAAAACATTATGCGATATGCCCAGCAACATAACATTGCATACTCAATAAAAACAAAACAAAAAAAAAATAACTGCTTGCCAAATATGTGGAAAACAGATACAAACCAGTTTTCTTAACTCTAAACTTCAAAGAGCAAAAAAACAAATATTCTAGTATCTAAAAATGAAACGTATATGTAAGATACCAGAGCTATTCACATTGCCTAAGAAATATGAAACTCTAATATCAATATGCACAACCCTTTTAAATGCATTTTTAAAGTGATTATGTCCATCCATCTATGATCCAACCAGCTATATATATGCTTCTGTAACCCCAACGTTAAAAAAGTCTGGCCTTGATGCTGACAATCTTAACAATTTCCGGCCTATTTCCCACTTACCTTTCCTGTCAAAAGTTCTTGAGCGTGTTGTAGCTTCCCAACTCACCAATTACCTAACCTCTAATAATTTGATGGAACCCTTTCAGTCTGGTTTCAGGGCGCGGCACAGCTGTGAAACTGCTCTGCTACGGGTAACCAATGATTTGCTTATGGCAGCAGACTCTGGACAAACCAGCATATTAATTCTGTTAGACCTCAGTGCAGCATTTGACACTGTCAGACATGACATCCTACTGTTCAGAATGGAGAACATGCTGGGTATCTCTGGCACTGCCCTCCAGTGGTTCAAGTCCTATCTGACTGATAGGCAAGAGTTTGTTAGTCTTGGCAACAGTAGATCCAGCTCAGCGCCAGTCACACAAGGAGTCCCTCAGGGCTCTGTCCTCGGTCCTCTGCTTTTCTGTATTTATATGCTTCCCCTTGGCCATATTATCCGTAGTTATGGATTGGGTTATCATTTTTATGCAGATGATACTCAGCTCTACTTCAATGTTAAAAGTGGAACTTCATCAGAGCTTTCTCAGCTCACAACCTGCCTTAGTGAAATTAAAACCTGGATGGAGCAGAACTCTTTAAAATTAAATTGCAATAAAACTGAACTCCTGCAAATTGGGACTAAAATGCAACTTAATAAAATGAGCTCCTTCCCAGTCCATCTTGGCAGTGATCTCATCAGACCTGCCTCTACTGTAAAAAATCTTGGTGTCATTTTTGACTCCTCCCTCACTTATTCCGCCCACATAAATCACATTAAGAAACTTTCTTACTTTCACCTCCGTAACATATCCCGTGTTCGCTCCTTCCTCTCCTTCTCTAATGCTGAGAAACTTGTCCATGCTTTTATCACATCCCGCATCGATTATTGTAATTCCCTACTGGCAGGTGCCCCTTCTAATCTTATATCACAGCTCCAGCTTATTCAAAACTCAGCTGCAAGAGTCCTTACTCGAGCCAGCAGCAGCGAGCACATCACACCCATCCTGCTCCGCCTTCACTGGCTCCCTGTGTCCTACAGAATCGAATATAAAATCCTACTAATAACCTACAAAGCTTTAAATAACCTCGCGCCAAACTACATCAGTGACCTTCTCCATCACTATGTGCCTGCCCGCCCACTAAGGTCCTCGGATTCTGGTAATCTTGTTGTGCCCATCACTAATCTACACTCCATGGGTGACAGGGCCTTCAGCTGTATAGCGCCCAGACTCTGGAATGACCTACCAAAATTAATCAGGTCAGCTGACTCCATGAATTCTTTTAAAAAACAACTCAAAACTCATCTGTTCAGGAAGGCTTTTAGCTCTACTTGACTTTATTACCTTTCTCTCAGTTTACTTCTCTGTCAAGATGCTCATGTAACCTGTATGTGTGTGTGAGACCATCAATTATGTTGTCTGTTTTTTTTTTCAGAATTTACTGTCTTAATCTTCTTTGTTTATTTATCTGGTTTGTACAATGCTATATACTGTATATTCTGCCGTTCTTTATTTATTCTGTAAGTGCCTTGAGCATGGGAAAGGCGCTATATAAATAAAATGTATTATTATTATTATTATTATTATTATTATTATATCCTAACTACAGGATCATGGGGGTCTGCTGGAGCCAATCCCAGACAACACAGGGCGCAAGGCAGGAAACAAACCCCGGGCAGAGTGCCAGCCCAATGCAGAAAGTGATTATGTTTTAAACCATAATCAACGTGAAGTAGAAATATCTTCTGTCAGAAAACTTCCATATTTTATTTCAATGGCTTCCACACCATCATTTCCTTGCATGAGAAGGTTTAAACTCTTAATGATGTGTTAGTTTAAACTAAGCCATATATAAGACAATATTTCTACACAGTAAAAATTTTAATTGGTTTTGGAGCTGCACCAAAAATTATTTAATGTTTAAAATTCATGCTATTGATTGGAGTCCAATTTGGAAAGGTTTAACTGTACAGAAAGCCAATCCTATTAAGTTCAACAAAGAGACATTACAGTGGTAGTGGGATTTTTAGTTTGCAAAGTTCATAAATTTTAATGGTTACTGTCACAGATAGGAATTAGAAGATATCAAACAGAATGATAATATAAGAACTGCTTTTTTATATTAAATCAACTACTTGTTAACCCTGTCAAATTTATTACTGTACCTACTTATTGTTCAGGTTTGGAGAAATTTTAGTAAGAAGAAATCACCATTTGTAACACATCAGAAATAATATGATTGGTCATTAGAGTTGCTGTCTAGAACTGCTTTGTGTGGTGTACCAAAAAAAGCCCATGAGATAGAGTATGTAAAATATTTTACACAGGTTTTATTCACCATTTGAAACCACCTGTTACCACAGGTTTATTTTAAAAGAAAGATACTAAATAAAATTAAAAACAATTCATCTTTACAATTTTAAATCAAGTGTGACAGTTGACTACATTTACAAAAGCTGATCATAAGAAGTATTTACAAACCAACAAAATAAAATGGGGGAGACTGGAGGAAAATCACTATTATTAAACATGGTCAATATAAAATGAACACTACACAAACTTACCAATGATTCCCTAACTTCTTCTGTCAATAGTTAATGATACATTTAATGACCTTTAGGGTTTTTACGTCTTGCTCTACATTGTTATCATTTTTAGCTTTAGCTGTTTGCGAAACTGTATCGTTGACCACATTCACATGATGCTATTCTCTCTTTCAGTTGACTCTTTTCTACCTTGTGTACTAATCCTACTTCACTATGGTGTAAATTCATGCTATTAATCTACTCCCATATTTATGTGTGTGAAGGACAAAGTGAGAAATGCCCATTTTGCTAGATATTTAGTGGCATACAATGTTTGTTAAGACAGCAGATTTAACAGCTAACCCACCTGCATTCTAAAGTGAATGTTAAAATGTATGGCTGAAATGCGGCTGTACCAACAGTTTGGTCAGCTCTGTATATTATATCAATGGCATAAATCAGAGTTGAGCTGACACCTTTTCAAACACTCCTTCAGATAAAAACACCCAAACGATCATTTTTATAGGCTTGTAACTGAACTCTCCCAGAATGTGATCGACAAAGTAACACACCTATAAGCAGGCACTGGATTTGTAACTAGAAGGAACATTGATCTGATCACAAGAGGTTACACCTTCCTTCAAAACTAAGTGCATTCATCTCATGTCCTCACTTTAGAGGTGAAAGCTGACACTCCACTCTCTTTGGAGCAAGAAGACACCCACTGTCTGCCAGGCAAAAAGTTCACAGACTTACTTTGGCTTGGATGCTGTTCTCCATAGAGACTTGGATCTAGACACTGAAGTAACTCTAAGATTCACTCTGCCAAGCCAAGCTCTGTGCCAGTGACTGAATCTAACTTGTGAAGACTGAGAAGCAGCCATTACAAGACGGGAACGCTGTTGTGCCAGAAAGAGTAACACATTTCCTTATGAAGTTGTAGAGGAAACAACAAAGAGCCTAACAGAGAGCTGTGGAAAGCAAAAATCAAGAGTGCACTCCAATGTCAGAAGAGTCCTCCACGTCAACCTGGAGCTATGACATTCAACTCCACACATCAGACATCATCCATAAAGCCCTGGAATTGTAAAACTGTTTATCTGTACCAAAATAAATTAGAACTCAAAATGGCCAGTAAACAGCCATCCTCTTCTGTGTTATATGTTTGTCTCTTTCTTCTTTTAACCTTATATATAGTTCTATTTCTATAACCCATGAGTTTATCAATAAATTGTATTATTCTGGATATAAAAATGATTGTGTTTCAGTTACCTTGATATAAGTGTAGTAGCCATAAACCCTTCTTACAGAGAAAGGTATGGAAAAAATTGTGGGAGTCTTAATAAATTATGTAGTTAATTACTGGCATTGCAAAGGCAAAACAGGTCATTAATTAACTGATTGATTAACATCAATCAATAATTCTTCTTCTTACATTAAACACGTTCCCCATATATACTATTCAATTTCTTCCATTTTAATGTATTTTTTAAATAATTTTGTATTTTTATTATTAGTTTGAATTGTATTCTAGTGATTATTTCACTAATAGAGCCAAGCTATATTGAAAAGGTCATCACAGCCTCTAGCGTTCTTTGGACTGCCCTTTATGATTTGTGCTAACTCTTACAATAGAATGGTAATGTGTTGCATGTCAGTTTATACCTACAAGAAAAAAAATTCAGTGTACTCTACACACGTGGGAATAGCGAACTGTCACACACATGCGATTAGGAGGAACCTGAATGAACCAAGTGGAGATAATTATCCGCCAGGCCAGGGGGTGGTGGGGTGCGCTAAACCTTCTTCTGTTGTCTTTGCAGGCCAAATACGGGAAAACCTACCTGATTTAACAACAACAACGTCACTTCCGGTTCCAGCACAAAGAACGATATCACTTTTGGTTCCGGCACTAAGAAAAATATCACTTCCGGTTCCGGCCTCAGATGACATGACTTCCGGTATCACCCTTTAAATCTGCCATCTTTTCCACCACTAAATTAGTTCAGTCTGGAACTCAGTCCATGCACATCACTGTTTATTTCAAAACCCTTTTTGCAGCCAGGGACAATATACGGGTGGCTGCTCCAAACCTTTTCAATGTGTTGGGACTCATTCTTTTTCAGAACCAATAAATCTAATAAAAGGGATTTTGCAATCTCAACAAATTCCACAATGAAAATTAACTAAAAGTAAAACTAATATGAAAGATCAGCATCACTGATTCCTAGTGTTTGTGATTTTGGACACCCTTTCCAAAATAAAAAATACTGCAGAAAAAAGATGGCCAACGTCACTTTTTACTTTACATTCTACAATAGAATTACAACATTTAATTTATTATAGTCTTATGTGAAAAATATGAACTATCAGATTCATCGTTGCTGGATTTGTATTTCAAAGTCCCATATTTCAGACAATAATCCATAATAATATATCATTTTTCAAGAAAGTATAATGGCTGTATGCCTGGCAGCACCAAGGCAATAGAGACATCATACTTCAATGGGCACATGGAACCAAGGTTATGCTTTTGCTAGGCATGGACTCACCATGAGGACAATACATGTTTGTCCCAAGATAGAAAGATTGCAAATTTGAAAAAGTGTGAGAAGGAGTTTTTGTTACAAGTAAACAAGACTGAAGAGGGAAGACTGGAACAGAAGCAAAAGCTGATATTAGCTGCAAGAAAATCATGTGGTGTGCACTTTGGCAGTTGCTTTAGATCTACTTCACAAATCAATTATAATGAGGAAATTTAGGAAAGCACAGATTGGGCAGCAGCTTTATTGTTATAAATAAAAAATACAGAAGTACATAATAATGTACGACATCTGAAAGATTTAAACAGCGCTTTGCTCAGACATGATGACTGACCTCTTACAGATCCATTATACACCTACTTAGAAAATCCATGAACCACAATTTGAGAACCACCAGTCTGCACCAACAGCTTCATTTTAAATCATTTCCCATCATCTCCAAGAGCTCCTTCCAATTTTTATCCACCACAGCCACTTTTTGTAGACTACTAATGTGTCAGACTTATTTTAAACAGTGAAAGGATTTATCTATTAACATTTATCAACATGCCATGGAACTACTGTACATACTGTAATTCCTATTTGATTGGATATACTTTATTAGTCCCTGACGGGAAATTGTCTTTTTGAATGACGTTTGTAGGTCAGAGCTCTGGGTCAGCCATTGTACAATGTACACTGGAGCAATTTTCAAGTTAAGGGCCCAACAGAGTAGGATCCCTTCTGGCAGTAATGGGATTTGAGCCATAAAACTTTCAGATACAAGGGCAGATCCTTATTGTCAAATTAAACAGAGCCTCCAAGCAGTAATAAAACATGAGCAGCCCAAATTATAAATAGTAATAGTAATAGCTAATATTATGCTGTAAATATTCAGTTGGATTTAAAAGAGGACTGACAAAGAAAAAAAAATCAATTAAACTAAAACAGGACCAGCACTTTATAAATGTGAGCTAACAAAAAAAAGCAAAAAAAACCCAAGAAAGTTAATAGGTGTAAATGGTTCAGGCTACACATTATATAGTAGTTTTAGGGACGTTTGGAAAGATCAAAACTGGCTCAAATGTGTATATATCAGTATTATGTCCGGTAATTTGAGGCGGACGATGGGCAGATATTCAGTGATAGACACTGAGGCCAGAAATTGTGTTAGCGGCAGAGAAGTCTTTTTACTGAGAGTTCCCTCCAACATTTGTACAAAGATATCTCCAAAACTCATTGCAGCGCCCCCTGCTGCCTAGGAATGCTGCCCAAACATTATTACATTTATGTCACTACATAACAATCAGGTACATTTTTCAAGGAATCATATATGATTAAGTAGGTTAGAAAATGACTGACTGATATAGTAACAGGGACTGTGATGTTCGTCTTAAGAAAAATACTAGCCATTTTGTGTTTAACAATATATAATTTTTGACATCTGTTAGAAACACTAATTAAATGGTATTTAAAAATACTATAAATTGCTAGAAAATACAAATTCATAGTTCGATAACCTTAAGACTAATGCTCTATGTTTGATAGTGTGCATGTATAGTAGGAGAAACTACCTGTGACCATCCTTCTTCAGTGTCATTTCTCCTTCCATGGTTATATTTCATCTCTATAATCTTTTTGGTCCTACTTAAAAGAGATTTCTGTGCTGCAGCCCATTCTTTATGACCTGATTTCTAGAGTGACTGTTGTGCTGTTGGAACATAAAGTACATGTCCTCTGCCAATTCAACACTTGCCTCTCTTGTCTCTAAGGATATTATTTTCAAGTATTTCCCACCTTTGTCAGTTAGATTAATGTTGTCTGAACTGTTTTATAAAGAAATTAATATAAAGAAAGAGATATGTTTGTGCATTACCCTAGAGATTCCTCCCCTCCCTTTTCAGAACACTACTTTGTACTTTCTAAATTCTCTAGCCGTATTGCAAAGCACTTCATCTTAACACGTAAGTATGTGTTAATGAGGCTTCTGACTGCACAGCAGCTTTTCAGTTTAAGCATTTCTTAATGAACCAAAATGGAAAAGGAAGGCGGTATTAACTAAAAGCAAAGTATACTACATTGTTCTATAATCTGCTGCATGAAATGTATAAAGGTACTTGTAAATAGAACTTTATTCAGCCTCCTCTCAATGAGCTCACAAATACACAATATTTAGAAATATACTGTACAATATATTCTTCTTCTTCTTCTTTCGGCTGCTCCCGTTAGAGGTTGCCACACTGGATCATCTTCTTCCATATCTTTCTATCCTCTGCATTTTGTTCTGTTAATTTATACTGTATATTCTAAGTGTATTTTAAGCACTACATGTTGAAATATTTTGTTTAATTCTGGACAATTTTTCTTTTGCTCAGCAGTAGCTCATCAATGTTTTTAAATTTATGCACAGGTAGAATTTGTGCAATGTTCTAAAATTTATGTAGATGGTACAGTAACACTATTTAAATCCACTAGCGTATCTTAATAGGTTTAGAGGACAATTAGAAGAGGTTTAAATGGTAGAATATAATGAAGTTGAAAAAGTAGTGTGCTCAGACTTCTAAAACAATTAACACATTGGGAAATAGCCGGAAGTATTAATGTCATGACACCTCTTGCTCTTTATCCCAGGAGTCATGTACTTTTTTTTTTTAATAATTCATTAACAGTTTTCTGAGTTTTATATCTTCTCTTTTAATTTCTATGTAATCTTTCGATAACAATATCCAGGCAACATCCATAAAATTTCCTAACCTTAGCAGTCTCCTTATAAGTGCAACTCACAAGCCTACACTTCAACGAAACTCTTTAGACTATAGTTAAGCATCTTTTTGTGCCTACGACTACTGGCACACACTCCTGGGGGAGTTCAGCGAATGAGGCTCTCTCTCCCTGTCAGAGTTCCTCTTTCAGGAATAGGGGCACAGCTAGTTTTTTATACTGTTGTGATTAGATCAAAGTCATTGTGACAGTGCAGGTCAGCTTCTTACTCCCTCTTTGTTTTTGGGAGCCTCTTGAACCCAACGCTATTGATAGTCATGACTGGGATGAGCATGGCAGATGAGGACAAAACATACCAATAAAGGGGATGGTGAAAAGTGCAACTGTTTTTATTATGAAAAAAAAAACAAATAGTGTCCAAAGTGCAATGCTCAAAAATGTTCTATAAATAAATAATCCATAAAATGAAGTGAAAGTGGAAGTTAAAATCAATAAATAGAAAAATCAGTTAAAAATGAGGTTAAAACAATGCAGTGCAGGAAGCTCATTTAAAAATCCCACAAATCCTGGTGCCTTCCATTAAAAATGATGCCTCTCTGGCTTATCCTATTCGAACCTTGCAGACCAACCCGTGCAGACTCCCTTCTTGTCTGGCCTGTGTCCCCGCTGCCAATTCCATGCCATCCGCGGGCAACCACCAAGCTGTGCTCCATTTGAACCGCTGTCAATCCCACTGCTGCCGTCTCAAAGGCTCCTCCTGGCGAGAGCAAATCTAGAGCATAATGGTCACTCCTCCACCTAAGATGCTCAACAGGAGCAACCCACAGCCCCTCCTGCACGATGGCCACTTGCTCCTCCTTGGGGCTCTACTCCTGTCCACCTGCTTCCACTCTGTTCACCAGCTTGTTTCCTCTCTCTTTCTCCTTCCTGCTTCTTCTCCCATCTTTTAACCTCCGCTCTATTTTTCTTGACTCTCTTTTTTCCCTTCCTTTCTTATTTTTGTGCTCCCCATTATAGGCTGGGAGCTGTTGCAAGTACAAACACCTGATTGCCGGCCCAGAAGGGCTTCTGCAATGATTTCAGTTGAGGCACTGTAGCCCTCAATGGACTGAGTTCAGTAGGTAGGTTCTAGAACATTCTCAATTTATTTCAGAGGCTATCTGAACAAGACTGAGCAAAAGTTTGGAAACAAGCCTGGGCAGGACTCTAGCCCAACACAAGAACCACTCTCGCTCATACACAAACATAAACACACACACACTATATTGATATTCATCGACAGTTTGCAGTTGCCAGTTTGATTTTGTCAGGGCGAGCTGCAGAGCAGTTTGAATGAGTCACTGAGGATGTCAAACTACATGACTGGATATCACAGTAGCATGCTGTGGCTGCTATAGCTTGAAGAGATTATATAAAACTAGCCAACCCGCAGCGTAGCATATGCCACATAATTATGTATTGATGGGTGAACACTTCCTGAAAGACACAGTTGTCCAAATGGGGGGGGGGTTTGAGGATACAACTGTACTGTAAGTGAATGAAAAGATGTAACTCTGAAGAGAGCAACATACAATTGTCCGTGACTGAAAACTGGAGGACCGCCGCAGCGCCCCCACCTCCCAGACCAAGGGACGGGGCTGGACAGCGGTCGGGCGTGGTGGACGGAAAGGGGGGAGAGGGGAAGGATGCCCATTCCGCCCCCTCCGCCCCGGCCCCCCCGCCAGGTTCACCTACGGAAACCTTGTTACAACTTTTACTTCCTCTAGATAGTCAAGTTCGATCGTCTTCTCGGCGCTCCGCCAGAGGCTGCGAGTGACCGCGGCAGGGCCGATCCGAGGACCTCACTAAACCATCCAATCGGTAGTAGCGACAGGTGATGTGTACAAAGGGCAGGGACGTAATCAGTGTGAGCTTATGACCCGCACTTACTGGGAATTCCTCGTTCATGGGGAACAATTTCAAGCCCCAGTCCCCATCACGAATGGGGTTCAACGGCTTACCCACGCCTGTCGGCGCCGGGTAGACACATGTTGATCCATTCAGTGTAGGTGCGTGCAGCCCTGGACATCTAAGGGCATCACAGACCTGTTATTGCTCAATCTCACGTGGCTGAAAGCCACTTGTTCCTCTAAGAAGTTGGACGCCGACCTCTCAGGGGTCGCGTAACTATTTAGCAGGATGGAGTCAAGTTTCAGCTTTGCAACCATACTCCTCCCAGAACCCAAAGACTTTGGTTTCCCGGTTGTATGCCCAGCGGGTCATGGGAATAACGACGCCGGATTGCCAGTCGGCATCGTTTATGGTCGGAATTACGACAGTATCTGATCGTCTTCGAACCTCCGACTTTCGTTCTTGATTAATGAAAACATTCTTGGCAAATACTTTCGCTCGAATTGTTAGTGGGTGGGGCTCTGTGAGTTGGCAGGCGTGGCTCTGTCGTGCGTATTCCATGGTCTCTGTCTTAGTGAATTGTTGGTGGGCGGGGCTCTGTCTTGCGTGCTCCATGGGTGTTCGTATTTAGAAAAGCAGCCGTAACCGAAAAGAACAGTGAAAAGTCAACGTGGCTCAGAGGTGCATGTGGACTGTAGCAGAGACGAAAGCGACTGGGGCGGTGTTTGGTGAGCTCTTGCGAGCGGGCACATGACTAGGCAGTGTGTATGCTTCGAGGATCGAGGGTGGACACGGCAGGACCATCTAAGAAGAAACATGTTTGTCGCGGATGTGAATCGCTGTATGCAGCGTGTAAAACAGTTTGCGAGGGGTATCCCATGGTCTTAGAGTTGGTGGGCGGGTCTCTGTGAGTTGGCGGGTGTGGCTCTGTCGTGCGTATTCCATGGTCTCTGTTTTAGTGAATTGTTGGTGGCCGTGGCTCTGGCTCTGTCTTGCGTGCTCCATGGTTGTCTTGCGTGCCTTAGTCGTGCCTTAGTGAATTATATATATCGATAAGTGTATAACGGGAAGTCATGCAGTATAATGGGAGATTGGTTTGTCTTCTGTTGATGGCACTCACTCAACTATCTGCTGGGATACTACACTCTGACTAAGAAGCTTAGAAAATGAATGTAAAGATCAATGGAAAATGACAGAAAGATGGCATGATAGTTAGCACTTGTTGGTCCAGGAGGTTGCGGGTCACATCTTGGCCTGGACCCTGTGTATGCAAAATTTTTGCATCCTTTATATCCTCCTTGTGTCTAATTGAGTTTTATTTGTATTCTCCAGTTTCCTCAATTGAGTACATACAGTGTTGTAATGGCATCTGGTCCAGAGTTGTTCACTATCTTGTGCCAAATAATGCTGGTATAGGCTTTGGTTTTAGCAGCACTGAGTTAAGATAAACAGGTTTGGAAAGTAAATGTATACCCATAAGCAACCAGAGACCTCAGTGAGCCTTCAAAAGTTAAATAGGCGAACGGTGAAAAGAGCAGACAAGCAAACAGAAGAAAGTTAAAAGTCAAAAACTGCACTAAGGGTAACAAGTACAAATATAATCAGTGAAGGCATATACAAGAGGAAAGAACATGAAGTATAAGCTTAAGCCAAAAATCAATCTCAAGAATAAGTACATGGAGAAAGGAAAGAGTATTGACATGCTTAAAAATGAACAGAAGATTGTGTTGTGTCTATAAATTTCTTTTATTTTTATCAATGTGTGAACACACTTTATTTCTATTTAAAAATGTCTTATTCAGTAATTTGAAAAGCTAATAGGTGATGAACCGCATTTTTAGAATGACTGGCAGATAAGAACTACTGTACTAAAATGATGTGACAAGGAATCAAAATATAAAAAAGCTATGCACCTAGAACAGGGAGATTAACTTGGAAGAGGCCCTGAATATTCCATAATAACTCTTGCTAGGATGAATCAATCTGAACGAAACAACATGCAATGTGCTCCTCAGCATATGGAGCTTCGAACAACCCAGGATGCCCCTGTGTTGGAGTGATGAGGTAGGTGGCAGACAGCCTTCGCGCCATTTAACCTCTGTTTGCAGCTTCTGGGTGCATATCGTCCGTACACCTTCACTCAGTCACTCGACTTCTCATCAGGATGGTGGTGTACAGCAGTGACAAACCTATTGGGTCACCAATTCATTTAAGCGATGTCAGAATGAACTGGATGATTGTGAGTTAACGGAAGGTTACTTCCAACAAGATGGAGCAACGTGTCACACATTGGCAAGGAGCATGGCAGAAACTGAGTCCTTCATCGCCAACAGGGTAATTTCAAAGGGGCTTTGGCCACCACGGTTGCCGGATCTGACACCACTGGACTTCTTCCTTTGGGGTATGCTCAAAGAGAAAGTCTTTCAGAACAAGCCTCACACTGTGGAAGATTTGAAGGAAAACATCCAATGTGAATTTGCTGCAATTCCCCCCAAGACGCTTGCCGATACGTTCAGGAACATGGAGCGCCACTTCGAAACATGTCTGGCAGAAAACAGAAGCCACTTCCAGCATCGCATATAATGCAATCGATTACAGTACACATATGTCAAGGTATATAGTGTATTTTTTGGTTCAGATTGCTTCATCCTAACAGGAGTTACAACAGAATATTCGGGGCCTCTTTCGAGTGAACCTCCCTGTACTATAACCAAAGGAGAGAACTACATTTAAAAAAGTTTGTGCTATAGTTGCTTTTACATATACTTTTGTGCCACCCCACCCCCAACAACAACAGCAAAAAAAAAAAAATCAGAAGCACATACAGTAGTAGGGATATTAGATTTTAAGTCCAACTTCCTAGTCCTTAGTCTCTATAACTAGCAATCAGATTGCCTGCTACAAGAACAAAAGAAAGTTTTTAAGAAGAAATAGCCATTAAGCCCCACCTAGCACCTTGATTTTTATTCCCCTTGCTCTTTAAAAAAATGTACATTTGAATGGAATGAGATGACATTTGCTAGCTTCAGGTTTTTAGGCATTCCTTTAGAATGCAGTTATGTGATCACTAGTTTACTAACTAGTAAACACCCCTGCTTATTTGGTTGTAGAAGTTCTTCTTTTTGTGTGAAATCAGAAACACCCAGTACTTTATTCATATTACCTGTACTTCTTTGTAGATAAAAACTTCTGAAAAACAAGAACTGAAAGCATTTGCTGTTTCCTTTCCTGTATATTTTTTCTCCACATACAATTTTTAAAAACTTCACCTCTTCAAACAGTTCTCTGCCTTTTAAAATACTCGAGGAACCTCTCAGGTCTGATTTTTCATTTTCACAATTATTCTCCAAGTGCCTTTTCACATTTCTGCTTTTACTTTTCTCTACGGTTTTCATGTGCCTGTAAGTCCTACTGTTAGTACTAAAATTGTTAGATTTCACTGGCATAAAAAGAATACCTCTACACCAAAACATTAAAAAATAAAGGAAAATAACTAAAGAAAAAGAGCAACAAGCATATTCATTCAAGCACAGCAAGATTCCAACATTATCAAGTAAGACCAATTAACACCCATAAAGTATATATAGCAGTGTAAATTGAGATGAACTACATTGTTTCCTAATATGTCATTTCTTCACTTATGAAATGTTATGAACTATATATATTGCATAAGTGATATTTTGATTCTTCATTTTAATGGTGTCGCTTGTTAAGTGTCCCCTCCCTTAACTGATTATTTCAATCTTAAACAGCTGCATTCTCTATTTTAATTGCTCCTTATTAGCAATAAGATGTAAAGACAAACCAGCCAGCAGTTCTCCATCTAGCTTGTTTCCATATGCATCTGTGTGTGTTCATCATGTACTATTTGGCTTAATAAAACACTTAATAGAAAAATGTGACAGACTGAAAATTATCTATTTAAGGCTTCAAATCATTTGGATGATATCTTTGGAAAGGAAAAAATCTATGATATAAGAACCTTGCATTGCAGACTAACAAGCTATAAAATTAAAAGGATTGGTTTCTAATTAAGCAGTTGGATTGGAATGAAAACCTGTAGCTACTGTGGCTCTCCAGGACTGACATTGCCCACCTCTGCAATAGGCTAATTAAGTCCTAAGAAGAATCTAGTTCAGGTTTTTTTGTTTTTCTTATGCCAAATGACAGCAAATTGGCTCTACTCCAGTTGTATCCTGGAGATCAGTGACTACTGTCCCGTGTAACAGTCTCCATTATGTTAAATGGTGGCTATCCAGTTCTGGGTGGGTTGACCTTGTCACACTGAGGAGTAGCTGTTATAATTCTACCCAGCCAAGAAATCCCCAGGTGGCTTTTTGTTTCTGCGTCAATGCTTGTACAAAAAGGTGGCTGCATGTTTCCTTCTGGTCATCCGACAAACAAAGCAATGTCTGTCTTGTTCTGTTCAGTATTGTCTAGCTGGCCAAACCCATGGCAGCTGCGTTTCTATCAAGTCTCTGTAGCTGCCAACCTCCAACCATTTAATGAAGCCCTAGTCCACAGTTTGAATTTGTAATTACAAGCTTTTCTTTTTTAACCAGGAATTTCTCTACCACTTAAGTACAAATGTTTGTTTCCCAAAAATAACATTGGTGAACTAATGAGCCAAAAAGAAACAAGAAAAAAAAAAACACAAATATTTCCTGCCTGGATACTACATTTGATAAGGACTGTTTGCACTAGACAATCTGCAGCAGGGCTATAACATCTACAATGCTCTGTCACACAATATCCTCATGAATGGCTTCTTCTCCCGGTGATTTGAGAACAGAGAAATCTTTTCAGTTTTATAAGGCTGATTGACGAAAAATAATTTTGTGTCATTCCAGCAAAGCAGAGAGATGCTTACATACATGCATAGATGCTTCTGCCTTTAGCCACAGATGATGTAAGCTAGTGCGGTAAGACCCACAGCAAAGACGCAGACAATGAGCAAATCGAAGACAGAAAGACAGAGCACACAAGGGGGGTGGCAGTGAGGATGTGGCAAGATTAGGCTAGATGATGGCAGCTGAGGCCTGAACAGTGGGGGTGGAAAGTGGCATGCAGTATCCATCTGAAGCTGTTCTCCTGGCTATGAACTGGTGAACTGACACATTTTCTGTGTTTCTATAAAGCTGGGTTTATGGCTTCCCGAGATCTTGTTTGTTTTATTTTTGGACCTGTTTCTCTTTTTTTATATATAATTTCTACAATTATTCTTATATATATATATATATATATATATATATATATATATATATATATATATATATATATATATATATATACTAGCCAACGCCCGCCGTAGCATACGGCAGTGTAAGAATAGGAACGGAAAACAGTGAGAAAGGAATTCAGAAATCAAGAAGAAATAAATACTTCTTGAAAGACGCAGTGTACATGTAGAATTTCCGGCCAAGCAGGATTACATGTGAAAGTGATAAATAAATCAGGCTTTCCAAATTTACGTACTATGGCCATGGAATCCGGATAGTTTTGTTGCATGTATCTTGGACTTCCTGGAAATGTGGACGGTAATATGATCATTTTGCCTACACGTACATTGTTATTTTCAGCGCTTGTTTGCAGTGCGTCAGATAGTCCTTTGTATTGTTCCACGCGCAGATCTTGTTGATGTAATCTGAGATAGCTGAGACACGCGCCCTCAATTTTAACATACGCATCTACGACATACTTTTGGAATAGTTTGCCGCTGGAGTGCAAAATACTAAATGTATTCCTCATTGCTAATCTGTACGCGTAAAATTGGCATTGAGTAAGCCTTATTCGCTTGGCGGTTCTTTTATCGGGAACATATTGTAAATCTCTGTGCCAGCCAATGTCTCCATAAGGGAATAAAAGTGGGTAAACCATAGGATCGCAATTCATATTGAGCGTGGAAATCTGTTTACAGGAGTTGCCTATGGAATAGATGCAAAGGTCCCTTTCGGCAGTCGTTTCGCCATCTTCTCCGACAAAAATCGCTGCAACATCAGTGTGACATGTCAGGGCATTGTATCGTCGTAAATCCTGCCTAGGGTTTTCCTTGAAAACCATTCGTACAGATGTTTTTGGATTGGACTGAGCGATTTCATGCATGTGTTTGTATGATTTAGCGATGGGGTTGATGGTTCTGAGCATGGAATCTAGCTGGAGAAGTACATTTTCGCTGCAATAAAGTTTGCTTTATTTTGTAAGTGTACTTCAGTAGCTTGCGTTGTGTCAAAAACATACAACTGTCCATATCCTGGAGAGGTAGAAGTGTTAGCGTATACTGGAGAGATTTGATGATAAATTTGCCCGTGTATTGTAAAACAGTATGGTCCGTGGCCAGGAGGTTGAGTTATCTGTGCACCCATGGAAACAAACACTAGAGAAGAGTTGTATTCTTGAATGTGTTCACGATAATTTTTAGCTTCTGATGTTTGCTGTGTAAGAAGCTATTGTAAAGACACAGGTGTCTCCTGCAAAGGTGGTAAAGCTACTTTACTGTTGTGGCAGCACCTCGATTACTTGTTGGATGTATTACGCTCAGCAGGCCAGTATAGTGCATGACATGGAAGAGGACGAATAGGAAACGAGAAATGCCGTGTCAGCTGCATGTGGGTGGGACCGGTTTTGAAGTAGAAGCAGGACGAACCAGAACAGAAATATATATAAGAGATATACAGTGGAACCTCGGTTCACGAACGTCTCAGTACACATACAAATCGGTTTACGACCAAAAAGTTTTCCAAACATTTGCCTCGGTTCACGACCACACACTCGGTATACGAACAAGCCAGTTTCCCTTTCGGTTTGTATATGTTCAGTCTCTCCCTGTGCATTTCCTGTGCAGCAAGCAAGAGAGAGAGAGCGAGAGAGTGTGCGACACACACACACACACGCGCGCACACACACACACACACACACACACACACAGAGGCAGCGCGAGAGAGAGAGACGCACACACACAGGCAGCACGAGAGAGACGCAGACACACAGGACGGATAAGGTAGGAAGGCAGTTAAAGAATGCATTGGGCTTGATTTTGTTTTCACTTGTTTACAGCGATCGGTTCGTAGCGTGCATTGTTGAAATGTTACTTTTCTTGGTGGTTTATTAAATTACGGATTTTTTCAAATGTTCATTTTTTTCCCTGTGCTTAAAACTCATTAAAAAAAGAAGTATTTTTAGCCAGTGGTTGGTAGCGCTATAGCGCAAACTATTGCAGTGTTAGTTTTCTCTGTTGTTCAAGGTTTTCTCAGTGTTATTTAATGTTTTTACATTAGTTAACTATTACGCTGTGCATTCTATGGTTTAATTAACTATATTTGTGCTTAAAAAACGAAAAAAAATATATATATTTACATACAGTTCGTATGGTCTGGAACGGATTAATTGTATTTACATACAATCCTATGGGGGAAATTGCTTCGGTTCACAACCAAATCGGTTTACGACCAGAGTTTTGGAACGAATTATGGTCATGAACTGAGGTTCCACTGTATATATATTTTGTGTTGGTCACCGCCATTTTGTGACAATCTTTGTATTGGCCTCAATGTCTGTTGTTGGTCATGTGATATTAGGTTTGATGAGGTACAGGCTATATAAGATGGCAGCAGGCTACACTAAGTATTCAAGCTTGTGGATACATTTCTCTTTACAAAGCTTTCTCTTTTGGAAGAATGGAAACGAAAAGATTCTCCACAGAAAGAGTTCTGTGTGAGGACATCTCCTTCTGTATCATGGCTTCAGATTTTGATTTTGTGTTACTGCCTTTGTGTTTCTTTGGCTTATTTGTTATTTCTGCTGATCTGCTTTTGTCCATCACTTGTTTTTCTTTTCCTTTTTCCAGTATCAAATACTAATGCCAAAGATCTAGCACTGGAGCTTACTGAGATTTATATAGGGCAGAGTGTTGTCCTACAGCTGCAGCAGCTGGGGACCCTTGTTCCTTATGCTCATTATAAAAAGTACACAGAACATACAGTATAAATTACTGACAAAATAATAACAATAAGCAAAATGACATTCACAAAAAAGGAAACCAAATATAAAATAACAAAATTTATAAAATATTTAAAAGATGTAAAAAGTTAAGTCAAGAATGAGTTCCTAGCTATGACATGGCAGGCTCATTTGAAACCAGATCCCATTTTTTGGTGGCTATTGTTCTAAAATGGCTGATCTTTACATAACTGTTAATTTGGCACCCTCATTCTGAAAGAAGACATGAAAAACATACAAATAATAAAGATAAGTAAAAAATAATGTGCAGGAACATTAACAATTTCAACAGCGACATGGAGAACAATAAAGGAACCAAAATGCAACATAAAAGCTATAACATAATCCTGAATAAAGGGCTAATTACATGGTTTAAATTTATGAAACCTCAAGGATTTCCTTTGCATAATGCAGGACAGGCATATGTTCCTGAGCAAAAAAAATAATATAATATAAAATAAAATAACAGATCGTTATATATTTTGTTAATTTTTGTGCCTTCTCTGGGACATTTTTTGGACTTCTATAGGTCTAAACTTGATTTTGGTTTTTCTCAATCATTTCACCTGAGGAAGTTTTTTTATCGTCCTCTAGTGATGATTTATGCCATTCGTGTTGGTTGATGCCTAGGTAATTTTCCCAGAATTCCAAATGCATAACTTCATCATCTCAACCAAATAAAAGATTGACACATACATTTCTTGTTTATCTGAGTTTGGATTGATTTAAAGTTTGAACTACAATTCGCTCTGTAAATTCTCTTAACAGTTCTCTGGCTTCTTTTCTGGCTCCTGATTTTTTTTTGACAGTTTGTCTCTGTAGCATTGATCTAGCATTGTATTTTTGACCTTGCTTTGTCCCCTGATTCTTTAATTAATTTTTGACTGTCTTCTGAGACAGAACAAAAATACACTTGAGTAAAAGCAAATAAACAAGTCCACCAAAAACTATTTACAGTATGTTAAAAAATTAACATACACTACACCATGTACTGGCACAGATTTGTAAATTTCTTCCAACAATTATGCAAAATAAACTTCACAAATACAGTATAGAACTTTTAAAAAGTCCAAAACAAATAACAATCTTATTGTTCCAGACCTACTTTTTTAGTAGAAGGAAGTGCTTACATTGATATAACAATTACTGGCCACATTTTTAGAAGCTTTTGAATTCACTTGTGTGGCCTAATCTTCATTCTCATTTTTGCCTGTCTTAGTGAGGTCTGCTGGAAACATGCACTGACTGTTAAAAGTTGGAAAGTGCAGGTTGAAGAGTTCTTTTCCCTTTAAAAAATCTGAAGCAGGAGATTTGTGATGCACACAGAAGTAGCTTGGCTTACCCAGTTGTCTGTGAAGCAGGTGTAGAGTTTTATTAGCTTTTCCAAGTACTATTGTCGCCTCGTATATCACATTTATAACATACTTATGAAACTGGTAAACAGAAGATTTTCTTCGACATATGATCTTCCATCATCTTGATCCTACCATTAGTGATGGACGCAATCAGGATAAATAATAGAGCAAGCGCCTTAACTGATATTTTTTAAAGTAACAATGGGGGAGTATGCTGAATATGTAATGTGTAAAACTTGGATTAAAATAAGGTCACACTATCCATCGGCACATTTAAGACTAAGATGAAATTGAGAGTTCAAGTTGGGCCAAACTAAAGACCAAAACAAATATTCAAAGTTTATGTGCGTCTGTTTGAAATACATAAGGTTAGTCTTTTGGTATTGGGTCATCCATTATCAAGTCCTATACCTTATGGAGTGACAAAGGGAAGGAATTCCTCCTACTAGAAATATCCTCAAATTACTATTGAAAAATGGAAGAATGACTGCATGCCCATTCACATTAACCAGGGATGGTAAGAAACAAAATCTACGTGGCATCTATCGGGTTCTATAGCTAGCTAAGTGCATCTTTTGTATATTTTTCCTTTTATTTATTTTTTTAATTTCTCATGTTTTTATGCTCAATATTGTACATTGTGATATTAGAATACAGGCCTGTCTAAAATTCTAAGCATAACTAAAGCATTTCATAATGTATCTGACCTAAGACATTGTAATTTGGCTTTAAGACCACACAGAATATATGTATAAATGTATCTTTATTTATACTGCATGATGATTCAGTTTTTACGTTTGAACATTTTTGTTTTTTGATTATAATGGCTTTTTTTTTCATAGTATATTTCTACTTGTAGCGTGCACTGAGCTCATAAGTGGAAGGGTAATAGTTTTAGATAAAAAGAATCGGGAAAGAGTTCCTTTGTGATATCAGCAGATTGACCTGAATTTGTTATTGGTAAACATCTATTGCCAAACCTTCAAAGATTGTGTGATGTAGTATATACCCCTTTAGTATGTGGGCTGCAAAAGACCTTGCTATTTCTACACACAGGAAAGGCTCTGGAAAGGGAAGAATACAGATGTCTCTTTACCATGCACTTCAAATTTGGGATTGCACCAAATATCTGTCCTTGGCTTCAAGCTGGCATTATCTACCCCGGAGACCTCTTTTGAATGAACAATATAAGTTACTTCATTTTATTAAGTGGAACCAGACATGAGTATTCGCCATTGTGTTTTACACCACTTTACACCACCATAAACCACTGGCTATCCATCTTTGCCAAGAGCCAAACATTAAGAGAATTATAAGAGAAAGAATGAAACAAAAAGAATATTGATAGCATGGTCACTACTGATTAAAATTCAAAATTGCTGATCATAATGAATTCATTAGATGGATTTTACAAGATCTCTGTTTGGAAAATTAATTTGAGTAAGAATATACTTTTCTCATTTGCCATATAAAATCAGAGTACCTACCCTGAATTGCCTCAGATCAGTTCAGATGTCTGGGAGTTAACAATCACAAGGAAATTCAAAATGTTTTTTATACTTATGTATATAACTTACGTAAAATGACAGAAAGCATCAGGTAAGCCAATTTTAATATTGTAACATACAGGGAGAAGAAAGGGTGAAAGGCTTGCCTAATGAGGAAAACTGGGGGACAGCTGCTACTAACCTCCCTTTATCTTCCAGCCTCTGAAAACGAGTGATGTACCTTTTACTTTCCCACAGAAGTCCCGCCCCTTCTGGTCACCCCTCTTTAAAAAGAAATAATGCAACTGAAAGTTCTGTCAGAGCTAGTCTGCCTGCTGAAGCATTAAAATTATGATCATGATCAGTGTATGGTTGCTGTTCATTTCTTTTGGGCTTGCTTTGTCTTTTAAATTAGTGTTACCGCTATTAAATGGGAATTTTAGTGGTACACCAGAACTCTTCTAAGTATCACTTTGTCATGAATGGGCATTGTGGTGATCTTTCTTATACTGAAAGTTCACTAGTTATCTCTGAATTTCCAGCTTTGACAAAGATTTCTTGGTATTATAGACATAGTTGTATTATCATTATCTCTGTCACTCTGTCTCTGTCAACCATGTACTGCAGCTTTCACAAGAAAACTTTAATTTTAGAGTTTAATATGGTGGTTTGACAAATGTTCTGACAAATATGTACAGGTCAAATGTATGTTCTCTCATATGTCTTGTGAAGAATAAACGTCCATCCATCCATTTTCCAACCTGCTGAATCTGAACACAGGGTCACGGGGGTCTGCTGGAGCCAATCCCAGCCAACACAGGGCACAAGGCAGGAACCAATCCCGGGCAGGATGCCAACCCACCGCAGGGCATGCACACACACACACACACACACACACACGCATACCCACACACCAAGCACACACTAGGGACAATTTAGAATCGCCAATCCACTTAACCTGCATGTCTTTGGACTGTGGGAGGAAACCGGAGCACATGGAGGAAACCCACGCAGACATGGGGAGAACATGCAAACTCCATGCAGGGAGGACCCAGGAAGCGAACCCAGGTCTCCTAACTGCGAGGCAGCAGCACTACCACTGCGCCACCATGCTGCCCCGAAGAATAAACATTAAA
Source organism: Erpetoichthys calabaricus (assembly GCF_900747795.2). NCBI lineage: Eukaryota > Metazoa > Chordata > Cladistia > Polypteriformes > Polypteridae > Erpetoichthys > Erpetoichthys calabaricus. Next base: position 187,586,997 of record NC_041398.2, read on the forward strand.
GTGAATAAAGTGAATGTGTTATGGCGATAAAGCCGAAAATGCCATACCTTCACAAATATAAGAGTGTGCTCATCCACTATTGACATTTTTTGAAAATAAAAATTTTAGAATGTGATACCATTTGGTGAGGACCAGATGAAGATAATCTGCCTGAGAGGAGTACTTGCTTGAAAGTCTTTAAGTGCAAGGCTGTGCTATTTGGTGTCTTCTGATGTTAAAATAAACTATTCTTTCCACAGGGAAATATGTTATGACGCTTGCCCTTTTACACTTTTTTCTTTGGGACTTGTTATTTTTCCTGGTGTTTTGAAATTTCCAGAACTTTCATTTTTTACTTTCGATTTGATATTAGATTTATTTTATCTTTATAGTTTGGATTTACTGCAAAGCACTCTTGGATTTTGTTTTTTCTTTATGAACACCGCAATTCTGTGCATCCTTTAGTAGATACAGACATCCATTATGAAGGATATGCCTCAGGAAGTTGTATCACATGATGTCATTAGAGTAACTCTATTTAAGCAGATACCATGTGGAACTCAGTTGTGTAAGTTTCCGGATAAATCCTATAATTTTTTGCAAGTGTTTTTAATTTTTTTCCCTTGTTATACTGTATTTACCATTTGCCTAGGTTCTCTAAGACTTTGATTATGGTTCATGTATTGGATTTTATTTCACAACTAGACATTAAGCCCGTTACAATAACGGGCGCTAGAACAGTAGTCCATAAACATTAGTAGGAACAGTCAAGGGACCTTTTACCTCATTAAATTTTTTCCGTAAAATGCCTGTAATTTTCTCTGACAGTAATACTGGCTTTGCTGTCCGTAATATGCGATTAATTTTCTGTCACAACACTGGGCAATCAGCAAATTCTCGCCAGCAACTGATGTAATGTGCGCGAAAATAAATCTACTTTTACTTTACACTTTACCGGGCCAAGCTTTCTTAATCGCAAATCTGACATCCTCAGAGTGAACACTTGCACAAGAATGGGGAAGCTGGTCTTCGCGTCTCAGTACCGATTGGAATTTTCGTGTTTTCTGTTTTAGGTCTTACCTCATTTACCGAAATCCGATTGGATCTGCCGCACGATATTTTATAGATCCCGCCCTCTAGGTCTTGTGTGACGCGTCAGGCGGCCTTTGAAGCAGAGCACCATTGTTAGGATCAGAGCTTAAAATAACAGCCTGATATCCTGACATACTGAATGTGGGTGGAGTTGTCGGTGTTTGAGGGGTGGAGTTTTCAATATAGATGGAAAAAGGAGGAAGTTTTTGTTGTGTGTGTTGTGTTGGCTTGTAGCAGGTCTCTCTCTTGGTGTTGGTCTCTGTTAACTTGAAAACAAGCACCTAATAAGTATTTTTAATAAAGTTAACTTTGGGGCCTTCAAGCCTTCTGTGTCGCTCCTTGCTGAAAATTAGGACAAGGGATCTCAGGAACAGGGTTTTACCCCAGAGCACGTGGCTCTGGCCCTGCAGCTTCATACCACTGAACACGACGAAGGAGAAGCTCCACTGCGTCACCCCGACTACGGTCCGGAGACAGGCAGGAAAGGTAACACTGGGGGCTCGTCCGGGATTAATCGCACTAGAACTGAGCCACAGCAACCAGTCACTTTGCAAGGGACGGTGTGTGGTTTGCCGATCTTGTTTCCCCAATATCCTCGTCTGACTGGCACAATGGACAATTTGGCCAAAATGATGGCTCCCCTAATGGCTGTAGCAACTTCCTTGGAGCACTTTACTCCAAGACCTACATGCCATTGTAATCACCAATAGCAACAAAGGCCTTAAACCTGGTTCTCTGCCCGGCTCTGGTCTGCTTTTGGACAGGCATGATCTTAAGAACCTCATCCTTCAGCGATGAGCCAAGAAAGAAGTCAATAATCTTGGACTCCTTGATGGGGAGAGAGTAGAGATAAATTTCCTCTAGGGACTTTATCTTCATGTCCTTGACAAGGCGGCCAAGCTTGGTCACTGGTACCCACTCCTTGTCATCAGACTTGCCACCACGAGAAGGGATCTGTTAGCCGTTATGGAGTTTACCTTTTATTTCCGCCAGTACCTGCTAGGAAGATCCTTCATATTCCGTTCTGATCATAGCAGCCTGCGTTGGCTTATACAACTGAAGGATCCCGAGGGCCAGTTGGCAAGATGGCTTGAGAAACTTGCTGAATACGATTTCCGTGTGGTCCATTGGCCTGGACGCCAACACTCCAATGCTGATGTCTTATCAAGAAGACCCTGCCGTATTACCTGCACCTGTAAGATACCAGAACCTTTATCGGTAAGAAATTGCCTTCATCAAGCTGTCCAGTGCAATTTGAATGACGACCTAGGAAAAGAAAACCCTGGGACTATAAACCTGGAGCTTCCGCCAGTGGGGGTAGAACTACCTGTCACTTCCGTGTCTCTGGTGAGAGAAATCGATGATGATGATGAGCAAGGTGAGAACAAAAATATTAATTTGTCTCAAAAAGGGTGTGGAGAAGATTCATCTTCTGGAAGCCAACAAGCCAGTTTTGTTCTATCGTTGGACAACTGAACAACTACATGCTGCTCAAATGGCAGACCCTGACATTGCCCCGGTGTGGAAGTGGATAGACAAGGGAAGAGGACGTCCTACATGGGCAGAAGTTTAGCAGCACAGCCCAGCCACCAAAACATACTGGAGCCAGTGGAAAAGGTTGTATATCCGGGAAGGCATCCTACTGAGACGTTTTTACTGCACTGAAGGCACTGAGTTCTATCCCCAGATTGTTTTGCCCCATGAGCTTCGTACAGAGGTGCTGAAGCAAATGCATGATGGCCCAGTTGGTGGTCACTTTGGAGTGGAACGAACTTTAGCACGTTTGCAGACCAGATATTATTGGTACCAAATGCGGGAAGATGTAGCACTCTGGTGTCACACATGTACCAACTGTGCAGCTAAGTCACGACCTTCAAAGCGGCCTCAAGCACCTATGGAGACTGTTCGGGTTGGAGCACCCATGGAAAGAGTTGCCCTTGATTTGATGGGCCCCCTGAATGAGACTGCAAGGTATAATCGTTATATTCTGGTAGTACAGGATTATTTTACTAAGTGGGTTGAAGCTTACTCCCTACCAAATGATCAAGCTACTACAGTTGCTGAAGTATTTACTGCAGAATGGGTGTGCCGTTATGGAGTGCCATACAGTCTACACAGTGACCAGGGTTCCAATTTTGAATCTGAAGTATTCCAACGGATGTGTGGGTTGTTAGGAATAGAGAAGACACATACTACTCCATTCCGACCCCAATCAGATGGCCAAGTAGAACGATTTAATGCTACTTTGCAGAAAATTCTTGCTACAACAGCTGAGCATTGCCACTGGGACTGGGACCTCATGACCCCATACGCTGTAATGGCTTACCGAGCCACGAAACACAGTTCGACTGGTTTTACACCCAATATGATGCTACTTGGATGAGAAGTAACAGAACCTATTGACATTGTTGCTGACTTGCCCCTAAAATATGATCACGATCAAACCCTTCCACAACATGTGATTCAGCTCCGAGAAAGATTGGAGCTTGCACATCAGATTGTAAGGGATGCCCTAGGACAGTCTGTAGTTCGTGCTAAGAAACAATATGATAAAGACATCTATAAGGTTCAGTACAAGATTGGGGATGCTGTCTGGCATTTGGTGAAGGGAACCCGAAGAGTAAAGAATAAAGTGCGGAAGTTCTTGCCATCTTATGAAGGACCATATTTTGTTCTTGGTCTTTTAGATGATCTGGTGTATCGCATCCAGAAAGGCCCAAAGACAAAGTGGAAGGTAGTACATCATGACAAATTGAAACCGTACCACCCCCGCACCCCATTAGATAATTGCTGGGTCTTTCAAAGTGCGGAAACATGGAAGCCCGCTGAAATACTACCACCTATTCTTGATACAGACCTTTCTGAACAAGATGTTGATTTATCAGCACTGTTTAAGAATCCTACCCTGGAAGGAGGAGACGAGAGGGACGTGGACCTTGATAATGACAAGACTTGAAGCCCATTAATTCCAAATCAGCCTCCTCTGAATGCCACCTTCGGTTACACAAATGAAGACAGGCACCCTACTAGTGGGGGTAGTGCAGAGCTGCAAAGCATGGAAGAGAGTATCTTCAACTCTCCTTTAAACCCACTACCCACCACGAGACCCAGAAGAATAAGGAGACCTCCAAACAAACTTGGTGAATGGGTGGCCCATTGAACTAAATTGACAACTGTTCTGTGAAAACTTGTTCTTGTTATTTTTCTTATATTCATATGTTGAAATGTACTCTGCTGCAGAGAGAGGAAAGTTATGCAATGTAGGAATTTATATATATATGTTACTTAGGTTATGTTTTTTTTTCTTAGTGCTGGAATGGTGCTGTTATTCACCATCCAGCAGTGGGGGTAATGTTAGGATCAGAGCTTAAAATAACAGCCTGACATCCCAATCATACTGAATGTGGGTGGAGTTGTCGGTGTTTGAGGGGTGGAGTTTTGAATATAGATGGAAAAAGGAGGAAGTTTTTGTTGTGTGTGTTGTGTTGGCTTGTAGCGGGTCTCGCTCTTGGTGTTGGTCTCTGTTAACTTGAAAACAAGCACCTAATAAGTATTTTTAATAAAGTTAACTTTGGAGCTGTGGTGGGTTGGCACCCTGCCCAGGATTGGTTCCTGCCTTGTGCCCTGTGTTGGCTGGGTTTGGCTCCAGCAGACAAGGGAACTCAGGGACAGGGTTTTACCCCAGAGCACATGGCTCTGGCCCTGGAGCTTCACACCAATGAACACAACGAAGGAGAAGCTCCCCTGCGTCACCCCGACTACGGTCCGGAGACAGGCAAGAAAGGTAACACCGTGCCCTGTGCATGCGCACTTCACCAGAAGACACACACGGACGCTGGACGCACACAGGGGTTTTATTAAAGAGGATAGTTTGATTTCATACCTTTAACCCCTGCTTGTCTTAAGGTAAAGGTATAGTCTCCTGAGCCTTTACCTAATTTTGCCCATGTGTTCTGCAACATAACATATGGCACAGAATTTACATTCTGCTAACATATATGAGCTGAACTCGAGCAAGCTTAACTGTCTTCTTAGGAGGTTCTATTAGAATACATTTTATGAATATACTTGAAGACTTTGGAACAACTCATTCAAATGGTTTTGAAATTAGGATCTACATGAGTGGAAAAAATAAAGGAAATGTCTTCATTAATTACTGGGAAATTTGAAAATATGAAGCAATTGGATGGGTCTTCTATGGACAGGACAGCCTTTGATAAAACAGCAGAAGAGATTGTCCGCTGTTTCTCTAATATATTCAGTGGGCACTCTAATAGTAAAGCATGTAGATTCAAAAGTAGCTTATTGTTTAATTAACACAATTCAAAATGGTTTATAAACATTCCCCAAAGTACTTCAAGTCAAATACTGTGAAAATGGGTAATCAAATAAAGAACTCCACCAGTATAAGAAGTTGTGAAATGATACCGACATCCTCTCTTTCACAATGTTGCGAAAAGACAAATAAATGATAGCAATTAAAGCCACTTGAGAAAGCCATATTTTTCAATTAAAATCTTTTTACAGAAACCAGTATCAGTTGAAAAGCAATTTAACTTCCCTTTTTCTTAAAAGAAACTTTATAACTTTTTGGCAGGGAGCTTTAATTGGAAGAAAAAGGAAAGAAATTACATGTAAATTAATACATTAAATTAACTATTTGAAAATAAAACAACAAATAAATTATTCAGAATGTCAGCTTCTTCAAATACACCAAACTAAATTTCTTTAATGTTGAAAATTAATCAAAGTGTTATTAAAAAATTAAAACTATTAAATCACTGTTAGTGCTTATTTATGGCTATTTTAACCACTCCCAACCTAGTCTAAGTAAATACTTGCAAATTAACCCAAACACCATGATAACAGGGTAATGAATTTAACAAACAAGAAGTAATTTGATTAAAAAAAAAGTTACAAAGTAATGGCCCACTATATCCTAAGCACAAATATATTACTTTTAATCCTTAGCTGTTCACATTGTCTGTGTACTGGACAGGAGAAATTTGACCAGGATTCCCTTGAAAAAAAAAGTAACAGATTTTGCCTACTGCTAGAATGATCATATGTCAGTCATGATGAAACAAGAGAACTGTAGGGCTATTAAGCTATTTACAGTATTTATGAAACTTCCCTTACAGTGATTCCCCTCTCAGTTGTGTAGCTGTTTTGTTCCCTTGAGGTATTGCAGATCATTTTATTGGAACGTTAACAGCATTATACTGATTCAGAACAGATCCCAAAGTAATTATCACTACTTGAAGTGTTTGACTGTAGTTTTATTATATCATAGCTTGAAGCTGTTGTTTCCCAAATTATGTTGAATGTTGTTTTCACACATGGGTGTAGAAACACGGCAGGCTTTACTATTAGAAACATTACATGTGAAAAGGACAAGCAAATTCTTATATAAATGGTTTTAAACATTTGTGGCTTGTGATTTTCTCACATATTCTATTGTTCTTTCCATGTAACTTTTAAGCTGTAATATTTCAAGTCATATTTTAAGTTGAAGTTGGGTAGATGTCTCATTAAACCACAACTCTGTAATTAATATATCTGAGAGGTTAAAACAAAGAAGTTTCTCTTTTTTTCATAAATTAATAGGTGTATGTCTTTTATGGTAACTTTGTGCAATAGCAACTGCAGGAATAGGCAATGATTCAAAAGTTGTTTGTAGCTAATGAGCACTTCAGCACATTTTGTAGTAGCATCTACAGTTTACAAAAATATTACCAAATATGATTTTCATTCTCAAAAATTGTTAAATAACATTTTGAAAACATATATATAATATACTTTATATACTTTAATGACACTATCAGTGTTTATATCCAAATAATATAATGCATTCTAATGAATATGTATTTGTACTAAGCAAAGCATTTAATAATAAATAATTGTACACTTTTACTAAATATTGAAAACCTTTAGGTAAAACAGCATGTGATCTATAGGAAAGACAGTTTCATCACTTGAAATGCAAAGTATTTATGAGAATGAATGCCTGAAAATTTGACTATATGAGCAGGGGACAACTTATCTTAAAGGAATATCCATCCAATAACATATTTTAGATGTTATTTACCCTATGTAATTTGTAGAGATGGTTTAGAAAAAAATGTTAATATATTTATGCAGAATGGATATAACAAAGCTTCTGATGTAATAGGGTTCTATGGTGACTAACTCTGGACAACAACAAACAATATCAAAAAGTCTGCAAATTTGTAGCTGGAAATCCACAATGGGAGCAAATGAATCATGTATCTTAAGTAGTTTTTTATTCCTAAGGGCTAGATGGTGTTGAAGACACTGGAAAAGTCTAAGAAAATGATCCTCATGGCACTACATCTTTTGTCCAGATGGATCTGGTGGAGGACGTATAGAATGGCATCATCCACACCCACCTTCTCTCAATAGGCAAACTGCAGGGGGTTTAGTGCATGATTCATCTGTGGTCTGAGGAGGTAAAGAAGTAGCTGCTCCAGGATCTTCATGCTATGGGATGTTATAGCCACAGGCCTGATGTCATCGAGTTCACTGGATCTCACTTTCTAGGTCTTCTACAGTGTGGGAACCCTCCCCAGTCACAGGCTCAAGTTAAAGATCTGCTGAAGGGGTTCTGCCAGTTCAGCTACACAGGCCCTTAGAAGTCTTGGACACACCTTGTCTGGGTCAGCTGCCTTCCTATGGTGCAGTCCCCTCAGGTTTCCTCTACAGTGATGATGTGAGAAACAGGGGGATAGGAAGCAGTGGTGCTATTTGCACCTTCATATGTACTGTTATAATGGTGTGGGGAGAGAGCTGCATGATCTAAACTGGCAGCTTGGAGAAGGGATGGATGAGCAACTGTGAGGGGGGTGGGGAGTTGGCCAGTGAGTTTATGACATTTAAAGCAGGAGCAGGGTAGTCAAACACATTGTAGAAGAGATTGTACTCATTCACTCTTTCCACATGGTCATCTGCTGTATTGTTGTTTCTTTGCTTATAGCCTGTGATGGTCTTCATATCATCCTACACCTCCCTGATACTATTTTGCTGCAGCTTATGCTCTACCTTTTTCCTGTAGGACTCCTTACCCGCTCTTAGTTGAATCTTAAGTTCCTTCTGTACACTCCTTATGTCTGCCTGGTCCTTGTTTTTGAAGGCTGTCTTCTTTTTGTTAACATCTATTGTATGTTGCTATTGTAACATCTCTGGTAATCCCTGGCTTATTATTAGCAAAGCAGCGTACAGTTTTAATAGGAACAAAGGTGTCCATACAGAACTTCAGGTAGTTTGTCACACAGTTTGTAATCCCCTCAATATCCTCTCCATGTGGTTCTGGAAGAACGTATCAGTCAGTAGACTCAGAACAGTCCCTATGAGGATTTTCAGCTTCAGGAGACCATTTCCTGAAAGAAAAGTGTAGTTGTGGCTTGTCTTTGAACTTGAGGTTTGTACTGAGGCTGTAGGTAAGCCAGATTGTGTTTTGATTTACCCAGTGTGGGGAGGGAGTAAGCATTCCTCACATTCGCCTAAAGACAATCTATCGTCCTATTCTTTCTGGTGGGACAACCAACATAGTGAAAGAAGGAAGTCAGAGTCGGGTCCAGTGTAATATGATTGAAATCGGCAGAAATAGCAATGAAAGCCTCTGGGTGTTGCATATGAAGTCTCAGAATATTTGTGAGTATGACATCACTATAAAATGTACATATTAGCCTAATTTAGTTTCTTTAAGATAAATTATGGCACAGCAGACATTTCTGATGTCTCCCATATCCAGGGTTTGAATTGATATCTTTGGGGAGTTTAAAAATTCTGTCCGCATCTTCAATTTAGCTCTCACATACTCAAAAATGTGCGTGTAAGATTACATTTCTCCCTTGAAATAAATAATGCACTATCTAGATCCACTGTCAATTCCAAATTGGTCCCCTGTATTGAGTGCATTAGTGTGCCAAGGGATTGACTGGTGCCCTGTCCAAAGCTGTTTTTTCTCCGTTGCCCCTCTGTCCCCTGTCACGTTGAATTAAGCAGGTTTATGAATGTTACAGTATAGTCTAAAATAATTAGAATACACTGTTTAAAAAGTGTGGCATATGCCAGCAGGCTCATTCAAAATACATTTACCTACAGGCCCAGAGGACTCCACATAGATCACAAAAAACTACCACTGAAAATATAACCAATTATCTGTAAATAGCAAAATCTTATATTGTAGCTGTTGCAGAAAAGTGAGATATTTTTTCCCACTGTTGAACAATGGTGCAATGTCAAAATACTCAATCTAAAAACAGTTGGAAATTCCACCTGAAATTTACACTTGGGGTGCTTCGCTGCACATAATATAAGCATGTTTCTTGAGTCATTTCTTTAGCTTTTTTGATCACTGCAGAAAGAGTCATTATCACTCAGTTTCTTTTCAAGCTCAAACTGTGCTTTACAGATGGGCATGAAGGTAATTTTTGCTCACAGGATTTGAAAACATCAACACATTCCAGCAGTTCTCTATAAATGTCACTCATTTTCCCTCTTGGATGCCATCAGCTCAGATTGATTATTTTCAAGTCATTTAAATGGTCCTGGATCAACATGTCTTTCATTGCCTGTGACATTTTGTAAAGTACAAAAATTATGCTGAGTTCAAAATATGCACAGCATTTCAGTGTAATAGGACAGGGTCAACACCAAATCAGTATGGTTTTGGGAAATTTTATATGCTCATAATTTGTAGTTTTAATAGTTCTTAAATCTATCCCTTGCGCACGCTTCACTATTGTGATTCTATTTATTAAATGACCAAAAAAACAGACAAACCCGTTGTGTATAATTCTATCTAACATAACAGGAACCAGCAGTGAATGAGGCTTAAGTCCATTCTAGGGACACTCATACCCAAACACTGCCATATCCAGACTCACACAGGTCCAATTTGAAATCGCAAGGCCTAGGAATGTAGGAGGAAATGTGGATTACCCAGAATCAAACTCACCAAGGTGCATGGAGAATATGCAAACTACACACCAACAATGACCAGGATTCAAACCCAGGACACAGGATCCATGCTGCCCCTCAGTTTCTCTGTGTTCTCAGAATTATTTAATTATAGCACTTTCCCATTTAAGTCCTATTTACTGAGAATATGGCTGTTACAATACCACACACTGACACATGTATGCTTTTGAGCATGACAGTGATCATCATGGTGACATTGTGGTACTAGAATCATTCTGAAACTCAGAAGGCAATGGGGGAATCATTAGCCATAAAAGTAAAAGTAAAATAGCACAAAAATTATTAATAATGTGGAGGAGTTTTTGTATTTGTATTTCACTATGTTTTTTAGTTTCTGATTATTATTTAGTAGTCTTTTTTTCTCATTTTTGTTCTTTTATCTTGCCTTTTTTCCCTGTTTCCCATTTTATGTTGAGTCCAGGATTTGCCGTCTAATGGAATTGCTATTGTAGATTTGTTTACATGTCAAACAAGCTGCTGAGACATTAGCTTTCCTGTCCCCTTCTCATTAAACTTTTCTTGAAGTTTGTAAGTGTTTTTATTCATCTGTCCTTTTCATTTTTATCATTCTGTTTCTTTCTTGAAGCTCTATTATTGGTTTTTGCTTTTGGATCAAGCCTGTGTGGATTTATAGGTCTAGGTCCTGTTATTTGAAAGATTCAGGCCTTTTTAAAGTTCAAATCCTTCATTCATAACATACTCTACACTCTTAAAAATAAAGGTTCTAAAATGGCACTTTACAGAGATGTGAGGTTCCTCAAAGAACCATTGCTTGATAAAGACCAATTTTATTCTGAGAAGGGTTTTTTACATACAAAATTTGTTCCTTGGGCTTTGAAAAGATCCCTAATATGTGGACAAATTAGAATGTATAGTATAGGACACCTAGCAGGATACTGACAAATCATGAAAACATGAACTTAGTATGTTATTATATTATTATAGGCAGTGAGTCCTCTTAAAATCATGACCCCTTTGGTGTTTTATAAATCTGCTATTATCTACTCATGGTTATTTATGGAGCCTGTTATTGATATAAATAAATAAAGGATCTTTCTGGAAACTTCACGTCCATAGTTCTTTATTCCCCTATGGCATTTCTCTGAAGAACCACTCCGGCACTTTTATTTTTAATTGTGTATAGGAATGTTACAGCTTTTTTATTCTTCAATTATTCATGTCCTCACAGGTGGTGCAGTGGTAGTGCTGCTGCTTTGCAGTAAGGAGACTGTGGAAGATTGTGGGTTCGCTTCCCGGTTCCTCCCTGTGTGGATAGCGCTTTGAGTACTGAGAAAAGCGCTATATAAATGTAATGAATTATTATTATTACCTTATACATTTTTGAATTCCAGGTGAGGATTCATAGAGCACACACAACACTTTGTCAAAATAACAACAAACTTCTGAAGATCTGAAGCAGTAAAAGCCAGTGACATGATATGAATTACTAAATGTCGATACAGATGAAGAGGAGTAAGACACAGTCCCCTCTTCAGGCCCTATTCTAGGCACCACTGCAGTTGCAGAAGAAAACCAGCTAGACATTCAACATAAGGCAGTGGCAGTAGTAGTGAGGCTGCAAGCAGCGCCAGTAGTGAAGACTCCATGTGTTCTCCCTGTAAAACAAAAATGGGCTTAAGTCTACAACTCTTATACAAACACCATCTGACTACAAGATACAAACACAGCACTGCCTAAAAGCTTATACAATTTGACAAAGTAGATATTTAAGGTGGGAATGGAGATGAGAGAAATAAATGAAACTGTTGAGGGTATATGCATGAAACTAACCAGGAAATGCAGGCTGAAGTAAAATTCTTAGGTAAACTCTACGAGAAAAATGTTAGGAAAAAAAGAGTGTATTTAAATAATCAAATTAGTGTTTCTGTTATTTTTTGTACTGTCATTTTTTTTAATTTTATACTTTGACTGTCTTGTGTGGGATATCTTAATTAGCAGTTATTTATATCTCAGGGACTATTTAGTCAGGGGTAATTTGTACAGTTACGTCCATAAATATTTGGACAGAGACAACATTTTTCTAATTTTGCTTCTGTACATTACCACAATGAATTTTAAATGAAACAACTCCGATGCAGTTGAAGTGCAGACTTTCAGCTTTAATTCAGTGGGGTGAACAAAACGAATGCATAAAAATGTGAGGCAACTAAAGCATTTTTTAAAAACAATCCCTACATTTCAGGGATTCAAAAGTATTTGGACAAATTAAATAACTGGAAATAAAATGTTCATTTCTAATACTTGGTTGAAAACCCTTTGCTGGCAATGACAGCCTGAAGTCTTGAACTCATGGACATCACCAGATGCTGGGTTTCCTCCTTTTTAATGCTCTGCCAGGCCTTTACTGCAGCGGCTTTCAGTTGCTGTTTGTTTGTGGGCCTTTCTGTCTGAAGTCTAGTCTTCAACAAGTGAAATGCATGCTCAATTTGGCCAAGTCAGTCACCTGATCTTAACCCTTCAAGAATTTTCCACTTCTTTGCTTTAATAAACTCCTGGGTTGCTTTGGCTGTATGTTTTGTGTCATTGTCCATCTATATCATGAATCAATTTGACTGCATTTAGCTGGATTTGAGCAGACAGTATGTCTCTGAACACCTCAGAATTCATTCTGCTGCTTCTGTCCTGTGTCACATCATCAATAAACACTAGTGTCCCATTGCCACTGGCAGCCATGCACGCCCAAGCCATCACACTGCCTCCACCATGTTTTACAGATGATATGGTATGCTTTGGATAATGAGCTGTTCCACGCCTTCTCCATACTTTTTTCTTGCCATCATTCTGGTAGAGGTTGATCTTGGTTTCATCTGTCCAAAGAATGTTTTTCCAGAGCTGTGCTGGCTTTTTTAGATGTTCTTTAGCAAAGTCCAATCTAGCCTTTCTATTCTTATGAGTGGCTTGCACCTTGCAGTACACCCTCTGTATTTACTTTCATGCAGTCTTCTCTTTATGGTAGACTTGGATATCGATACGCCTACCCCCTGGAGAGTGTTGTTCACTTGGTTGGCTGTTGTGAAGGGGTTTCTCTTCACCATGGAAATGATTCTGCAATCATCCACCACTGTTGTCTTCCATGGACGTCCAGGTCTTTTTGCGTTGCTGAGTTCACCAGTGCTTGCTTTCTTTCTCAGGATGTACCAAACTGTAGATTTTGCCACTCGTAATATTGTAGCAATTTCTCAGATGGGTTTTTTCTGTTTTCGCAGCTTAAGGATGGCTTCTTTCACCTGCATGGAGAGCTCCTTTGACTGCATGTTGTCTGTTCACAGAAAAATCTTCCACATGCAAGTACCACACCTCAAATCAACTCCAGGCCTTTTATCTGCTTAATTGATAATGACATAATGACGGACTTGCCCACACCTGCCCATGAAATAGCCTTTGAGTCAATTGTCCAATTACTTTTGAGCTCCTGAAATGAAGGGATTGTGTTAAAAAATGCTTTAGTTGCCTCACATTTTTATGCAATCGTTTTGTTCATCCCACTGAATTAAAGCTAAAAGTCTGTACTTCAACCTCATCTGAGTTGTTTCATTTAAAATTCATTGTGGTAATGTACAGAACCAAAATTAGAAAAAAGTTGTCTCTGTCCAAATATTTATGGACCTAACTGTATGTTTCAGGTGTGTCATTCCTTGTGGCATGTCCATAGTTCAAGAAAATTCAAGTGTTTGAGCTTAGTCTTGTTTGAAGAGATAAGGTGGAGAGGTAGAGAGAAAAAGGGGAAACAGAGAAAGTCATATGAATTTAATTCTATGCTAATTCTGTCATTCTGAGACTTTGCAGGTTACATAACTGGTAATGATTAGCCAGCGATTCGTGGAAAATTGGTATTGGCGGAAAAACTGAAGATTTTACTTTGCAAAAAATATGGCAAAACAAGTACTTTTTCATATTGAGTGAAATTTGTGCCACAACATGAACACTGGCAATGTTTAATGCTGAACTCTAAAAGGAAGACCACAGGAATGGAAATTTTGACTCACAAGGCAATCCCCCTTTGTAGCTACTAAGACAGCATTAGACCCTGAAAGGTGCAATATTTATGGGTGGAGGGGGACTTTAAGAAACAAATTAACTCTGGTTAATATACCGTAAATGCACCAAATTTGGATAATAAAGAATTAATGGTTCACACTGTTGCACTAATTACCAGCTGCCATAAGCTTACAATGCCCAGAGATTTTAGTTATGACTTAAACAACCATTTAGATATGTTGTCAACAACTGGTACTACACCATTTTAAAAATGTCATGGTAATTTTTATGATAATTTTATCAGTCATCACAACCCTGTAGATGTGGTGAGGTTTCTTCACCAATATTCAAGACAATATTCTACTTTTAAATATAGCCTCTCTCAAATCTTACAATTGTGTTGCTATTCCTATCTATGACTATACTCCTCTAATTATGAAGCCTTTTTGTTATGTTCGACTAATACAACTCACTACTTGCAACTCTGCCCAATAAATACTAGCAAGCATTGAGTTTAAAGTCATTATTGCACAAATTCATGTTAATACAGGGACCAATGCATCTCCAGAGATATCTGTAGGAACACTATGGGAATTGCTTAAATATATTATACTAATGACTACATTCACTTACAAAACTCATTTATAGTAGATCAAGAGCAATATTAATTTTTCAGTAAGAGGTAGAAACAAGTGGATTCAGAAAGTATTCAGATGTTTTCACCTTCTGCACACTTTATTATTTTGTATACTTAATTTTAAATGGATAAATTTGCCACTCAATAACCCATAAGGACAATGTGAGAACCTGTTTTCAGAAAGGTTTGCAAAAATATTCTGAATCCACTGTACATAGTGGAAGATACAGTATGTACATAGAAGTTTAAATTGATGTAATGAGTTTATATTTCAAACAAAAAAAGTAACATTATTACTGAATTTGATTTGTTGCTACTGTATATTTATAGGTAGTGTATACACAATGTGGTTTGCTTACAAGACCAGAATGTGAGCCTTGTCCTTTCTGTGGAGGAAGACATTATTCAAATAATTGATAACGGTATCAGTAAATTTGCTCTTCTAATTGCCTTTATTTCATTCAGCAATAAAATGGAAGTATTAACAGCAACAAATTAGAAAACAATGAGAAATATCAGTTTAGCAGCCACCATGTCAGAGAAATCTGTGATTTTATATTCTACTTCCAGAAGAATTTGTCTCAGACTTGTGGGAAAAAAAAAAAAAAAAAAAAAAAAAATATATATATATATATATATATATATATATATATATATATATATACTGTATATATTGTAAGAAGATGCTATATAGCGCCCGATCTGGCACAGATTGACACAGAGGCACGAGTAAAATAAAATAAACTATTTTTCTTCAGCTGGAGGGCACGTCTTGCCCGTAATCCGTCCAGCCACAACACAGTCCCAAGCACAGCACAGTTCAGTACACCAAACCAAGCACTTTGTCTTCCTCCACCACTCCTCCCTGGCAACCTCATCCTCTACCTCCCGATTCTGGCCGCTTAGTGGTGGTCGCTGGCTCCCTTTTATTGGGTACCCGGAAGTGCTCCAGGTGCTTGATTGGCAACATCCGGCTGCACTTCCGGGTAAGGTGAAACCAGTGCCCAAAAGGGCCCAATAGCTCCTGCTGCACCACCCCCTGGCGGCATCTGCGGAACCCCACAGAACTGCACAGAACTCCAATCCCAGTGAAGCCCTGGGGGAGTTCGAGGCACCACTGAAACCCAGGGAGGCTGCCATCTAGCATCCAGGGGGAGATACTGGGCTTCCCACCCTTGTCCCCCTGGCAGATGTGATGAAGGATCGTCCCAGCCAGGCATGAGCCCTGGCCGTCACTATATATATTGTCATACACGCGCGCTTAGGGAGCCGTGAAAAGACCCGACGAGCAGTGTACAGCATCCTGCCAGGGGATGGAGACTGGGCACTAACCTTTCTTTCTCTTGTTCCCGCAGAAAACCTGATGCAACACTGCCTTAAACGCTCTCCAGACTCTACCAAACCACCCGTTGTCACTTCCGCATTCCATCCCTTCTTCTGGTTTCACCCTGATGACATCATGGCCACATAAATCACTTCGGTTCCTCCCAGCATTCCAGTCACCAGTTTCCGGTCCCTCCTTATTTATGTTCCCCTCTGCGAAGGGATGATTGTCTTTGTTTTGGACGAAAGTCAGCAAACTGACCATAATTTCTTTGAGCATTTACAGTATAAGGGGACGGAAACCCCAAATCTTCATTACAGTGTTGTCTTGTTATTTACAATATATATATATATATATATATATATGTGTGTGTGTGTGTGTGTGTGTGTGTGTGTGTGTGTGTGTGTGTGTGTGTGTGTGTGTGTGTGTGTGTATATGTATATGTATATATCTATAGTCGTAAAATGATTTGATAAAAATTCATAGGATGATGGTGATATGGGATCCTGTATCCAAACACATTTATTTTGCTGTTGTTGTAGTTTATTCAAGAGGGCAGGGCAATATTAATCTTGAAAGATATTACTTAACAGTAACAGACATTGTCTAGATATTCAAATCTTGCCAAAGTAAGCTTAAAATTGTAAATAATTTATGCCTAAATATTTAAATTGGAATATACTTAGAAATTTTCCTAATAGAATTAATAATCAGCTGACCACAATGAAGATCAGGTTGTGCATAGTTCTAGTTTAAGTTGTAATGAGCAACTAAATACATAAAAAAAGAAACGTAGAGTATTATTAAGTAAAATGTATCTCCTGTATATTGGAATATTGAATAAATTATTAAAATATTAGGTACTCTCTTAACTACTGTTATTACTATCTATTCCCAGATTTTTAATTTAACACAACCCATTAAAGTAATTCCAAATTCCATGACTTCACAACAAAGAATCATCATTTTAGAAAGAACTTCAACAGAATCAATTTCAGATGTGATATGAATAGATTGGATTAATAAAAACCTTTTCAGAATGTGTATTGTCTGCACATAAGTACCAAAGTGATACAAGAGATTGTAAGGTGAGAGAAAACCATTTGATCCATTGAAGCTCACCACAAATCCTTTTAATTGAATTCTGATCCGGTAGCAGTGCTAGAATGACATTATGACTCTCAACATGCTGAGAAGAGCAAAAAATCCCACGTTATGGTCTGTAAAAAAAAAGGAAAAATGTCTAAAAGACAGCCTGTAGGTGAATAGAGATTCCATCTCCTTCTAAAGGGGTTCTTTGATGGGCTCCACAGTGTGTTTCAAAGGCAAATAGTGCTCTTTGTATAAATGTTCAGATGATTATATGTTCCAATGATATGTAGTGAAAAGAATATCAGGAACATTTAAGCTGCCTTTTTGTAGCTGTTATAGTTTGCTTAGGTGATTAGTGGATCATTCTCAAAATATGTATCAGTACTTAAAAATAATGAATTTGTAATCTGTTTATTGAGGGTTTTTGAACATAAGTAAAATACAATCCATACCCTCACAATTACCGGTATATTGTGACGCAACACTATAATCTTGCTTTAGATATTAATTTAACCACACAAATCTCCTCACTCTAAATTTAAGAAAAAAATACATGAATAATGTGTGTCATATCAAAATTCCTCTAAAAAACCTTTAGATAGATAGATAGATAGATAGATAGATAGATAGATAGATAGATAGATAGATAGATAGATAGATAGATAGATACTTTATTAATCCCAAGACTACCATGAGAATTTAAACAGAGAATCTAAAAATGGATGACAAAATTATTTATATATAATTATTTTATATTATCTCAAGATCTTTGTATACTATATATACACACTGTGTTGTATATACACACAGTGTACACTGTATTTGCAGTATATAGGTTTCTATATACTGCTCACACATATATTTATACACTATACAGTGTATATACTGTATGTATATATAGATAGAGAGAGATAATTATGGTATCTTTTTTTTTTTTTACACATTTTATTGTATACAGCATTTTTGAATAGGTTAAAAAAAGTAGTAAAATTATTTAAATATATTTTTTACAGCTGGAACTGCTTGAAGCTGGCTGTGTTTTGGAAGTTCTTTAGCCACTACAGCACACTGTATGTTCCAGACAAAATAACCTTTTGTCAAAAACTATTCCAAGTAAACTACATCAAAGGATAATCTACCATACACCACAAAAACAGAAATACCCAAAGAAAAGAATATTTACCTGAATCGGTTAAAGGACTTTACAATGGTGCAAACAGCAATTCACTGATAATGATTCACAATTATAGAAACAATCTGATGTGGCATAAAGGGTAAGAAGTGGAGTAGTAAAGTAAAAGCATCAACACTATTCTTTATGTAGTGCTCT
Organism: Erpetoichthys calabaricus; assembly: GCF_900747795.2. Classification (NCBI taxonomy): domain Eukaryota; kingdom Metazoa; phylum Chordata; class Cladistia; order Polypteriformes; family Polypteridae; genus Erpetoichthys; species Erpetoichthys calabaricus. Next base: position 187,605,453 of record NC_041398.2, read on the forward strand.
GAAAAAGCAAGGACAGCTCCTAGAAAAAATGTGCCCTTCTCCAGTATGTGTGAACACAAAGAAATCAGCTCCTCACCTCAATGGCATCAATGTTATCAGAGAGGAGATGCTACATTGTTTTCTCCATGGTAATGCATATCATTCACACCATCAAATATGAAGACTGGAATTACTCAAATTCCTCCTGTCTTAGGTTTTTGAAACAGAGATTTTTTTTCAAGATGAAACCTTTTGTTTTACAAATAATTATAAATATGAAACTATTTAAAGACTCAGAATAACACTTAGATATATAACAATTCAAATATTAAAACAAAAACAATTCCAGCAAAATTAATTTAAACAGCATTAATGTTTCATCCAAATGAAACATGGTGTGGTACCCAGATGGGGGTGGTACCCAGCCGGGACACCCTAGAAGACCAGAGGAGGGCTTGTGCTTCCTCCAGACCTCGAGGGGGCGACAGCCCTGGGGGCCACGGGTACAGAGCTGGGAAGCTCGACCCTGTAGGGGCCCGTGGTCACCGCCAGGGGGCACCCCAATACCTGAAGGACCCTGGACCTCAACACTTCCGCCACACCCGGAAGTGCTGGGGGGAAGAAAAGCAGGGACACCCGGAGTGCTTCTGGGGATACAGCCGGCACTTCCGCCACACTGGGGTGTGTCGGTGGGACATTGCCGGGAGCACACCTGGAGCACATCCGGGTGCTTATTTAAAGGGGCCGCCTCCCTTCAGAGGATGACTTGAGTCGGGAGAGTAGAGTGGACGAGGTCTCTGCAGGGGAAAAGGAGGCGGTCTGAAGACAAAGAGAAGGCATTGTGTTAGCCAGAACTGTGGGGTATTGGGGTTTGTTGATCAGTTTTGTGAACGATGGAAAACCACAATAAACGTGGGTGGGGTAATACAAACGTGTCTGTGTCCGGGTCAAGTTCCACAATGGATATTGGACCAATCTTATGTGCACCAGAAGGTTATTGCAATTTTGTTTGAATGTATTTAGTGCTTTGCACCATTGTTAGACATACAGAAGGTATCTACTTTTCTCACGGTGGTGAAGGAAAACCATTCATATTCAATCCTACAAGCACAGACACCTACAGATAACATGTAACATTCTCAGAGGTGCTTTATTTAATTTAGGGTTATAGAATGTAACAGCCTAACAATTCTATGATTTTAAACATATTGAAGGAAGCAGTGGGATTTTGAGAAGAGAACAAATGGGACACACCATAAGCAGAGTGAAAGAGGCAGGATTTAACCTTATGTCAGAAGGGAGAACATGAGTTTCTTTACAGAGACATGTACCAAAACTGTAGTGTTTGAAACAGGTAAGAATCCTAGAACTGGAGTGTGCTTGGAAGCATGTTTTATCTTCATGTAATGCTAAAGTAGGTAGAAGGGAATGGAGACAGGGTCAAGAACAGTCAAAAGGGTTAGAATAATAAGGGTTAGAAAACTCAGAACTACAGATTCTCAAACCATTGAAACAAATGCTGAGGTCAAAAGAGAGCAAGTAAAAAGGGGATTGCACTGCTTAGATTTGTTTCCCCCAATGTAACCTAAAAAAGATTAAAACAAAACCAATAAAATAATAAAGTTATTACTGTACTGCCATCTTAATTAGGAACTGCATGATGAAGTCACATGTAAAGGTAAAGTTTGATCACAAGGCTAGTAATGCTCATTACTGTCGTAAACATCAGGGCTATTGCATTGCAGAACTAGTATAAAATAGAGGTGCCGACAAAAAAAAATACAACAAATTGTAACCTTAACAATGTCATCATCGTAATGAAAAAATATGGATTGTGTAAGATCCCTAAATATAAGTGTACAGAAAGTACAAAAATGGGGAACTGTTTAGGTTTCAACCATCATGGGAGAACTATGTGCAAAGCACACTTACATAATCTAATTTTTGAGTTGCCTTACATGTCTTTACAGGTGTGAGAAGATAATTCACACATACAAGAGGAGAATATGCAGATTCCACACAGAAGCCAGCTGGGTTTTGAATTTAAACCCAGGTTGCTGGAGAATCATTCATTACCTATACTATACTATACTATACTATACTATACTATACTATACTATACTATACTATACTATACTATACAGGGGGAAATAAAGAACCGAGTCAGAGATATAATTAGATTTTTTTACATTGTTTTGTAGTAGTAACGGATTATTTTTAATTGGAAATATATGGTATATACTGTATTACCGATAACCACAGTACTTTTTTAATGATTTGTGTTCACTAAAGAGGTTATTGCAAAATAAAAATTTGTGTAAATAATTGAAGGGTCCTCTGTTAACTAATACTTATTTTTGTTTTCCTGAGCACTGTTTGAAACATGCCGATTAAAGTAAATGCACTTATTCCAGAAAAAAATATACTCTAGACACTAGTCTATCTCCAGACACTCATTCTGTTGACCGTATTAGCACAGGAACAATGTTAAAAAATTACATAACATTTGATTTGATAATATTTGACACAGGATGAAAAAAAGGTAACAAATATTGGACGTTCATTAAATTTGAAAGAAATGGAGGCATGAACACAGGAAATAAACAAAATAAACATAAAACAAAACTGTACATTCTGACATGTTTATGCCGGCATGCTCTCTACCAGGTTAGGTGGCTCACTTTTTATGTGCACCATGAAATGCCTTCCTACTTCTTATCACCAGCTTTCTATCACCAACCTTGGCTTCTTCTCCTCCATCATATCTTTTTTTATTTTTTACTTTTATCTTTTATTGAATGCATTAAAAGCATGTAACATTCCATACAATCAAATCAAACCTAACAAAACTAAATTCAATTCAACCTCCACTCCCGAGAAAGAGAAGAAGGCCAACAGCCAGAGTAAAACTTTGAGAGTAGTAAACCCTGGAAACATTTGACAATTTTAAACGAGATAGATTTGCTCGACAAAAAATTTTAAGTTGAACAATTGTATGCTTTGTGCATATGGAACTAGTGTGAATTCTGTGCATGGCTTCCTTCCACTCCTTTTCTGAAACACTGAGTAAGAGATCCATTTCCCTTTCGTAATCTGGGGTCTTTAAAAGGAAGGGACTTTAAAATGGTTTTATATATTATAGAAATGCTATCTGAGTCTTCAAGACTGATCAGTATTTCGTCTGGAATAGAAATAGGTGGGAGGTGAAGAAAATTGGGCAGATTTTGTTTAGCAAAGTTTCTGATTTGGAGATAGTGGAAAAGGTGTGTTGATGGGAAGCTAAATTTGGAGTGTAATTGTTTGTAAGACGCAAAGACATTATTTATATACACAGTCTCTCTACTCTGACTTGTTCTTCTCCATCAAGTCTAATCCCAATAACACAATCAAATTAAAGAACATAAGAAATTTTACAAATGAGAGGAGACTATTCAGTCCATCAATCCTGTTTGTTTAGCTAATGGCTAAACTGTCCCAAAATTAGTCTCCATTCTTGAGGTAGCTTTAAAACCTCTGATGGTGAAACATCCAGCCTATTTTGGGGATTTCTTTGTTTTTTTAATAAATTTGTCATAATTGATAAACTTTCCTTTGTTTTTTTTTACCTTTCACCCCAGTTTCTGACTCTTTCCTCATTATTTTTTTCAAACCTAAATATCCATAATTTAGAATAGGATGTACTTGTTGGAGCTACTACTGAAGCTGTTCATATTGCTGATTAATTAACTGTGGGGCACAAACATTTGAGAACATTTGTCATGGGCTTGTGGGGATGGGGGGCAGGACAGTTGGTGCACAAATTCATTGTTTTGTAATGGCAACATTAGTAACAGTATTCAATGATCTGACAACAGCCTTTGAATGTCAACAGAATCACCTGAAGAATATGCCTTGTGTCACTTTTAAAGATGAACAGACACCACTTGAATTTTTAATGTCATACATGCAATAAAATGTTTTAGATTTTACCCAAGATATGCATTTTTATGTGTTACCTCACTGTTGCAAAGACAGAAAGTTGTTTAACGACACACTGAAATTTACTTAAATATTTATTCTGTACAAATCAGTGCAGCAATATATTTACTTCTTTGTTGTATGTGATATTAAAACAATATTTTGTTGTTTCTGTTTTGCAGTATTACAAAATAGGTACTGATAATCTTGCAGTTTGCTTGAAATGTGAAAAAAAGCACTGACAGTGGTTTGCATTTGGCTCAAAATGCTACGAAATACAAATTGATAATATGCTGTTAGTCTTTGTTTTGTTAAATAGATTAGATTAGATAAACTTTATTATTCAATCCATCCATCCATTATCCAACCTGCTATATCCTAACTGCAGGGTCACAAGGGTCTACTGGAGCCAATCCCAGCCAACACAGGGTACAAGGCAGGAAACATACCCTGGGCAGGTCGCAAGCCAACCACAGGGCGTGCACTCTAACACACACACACCAAGCACACACTAGGGACAATTTAGAATCGCCATTGTACTTAACCTGCATGTCTTTGGACTGTGGGAGGAAACCGGAGTACCCGGAGCAACATGCAAACTCCACGCAGGGAGAACCTGGGAAGCGAACCCGGGTCTCCTAACTGCGAAGCAGCAGTGCTACCCACTGCGCCACCATGAAGCCCACTTTATTAATCCCATGGGGAAATTCTAATACATATAAAACATAACATAAAAAACTACGATACAAACTCACAGGTCAGATAATATAGTCAATCAATCAATCAATTGATCACTAAATAAATAAATCAATAAATAAGCAAATTTAATGAGTAGATCCGTTTGAAGCATTGAATTGCCTGATAGCAGTGGACAGAAAAGACCCCCAGAGGCACTTCTCAGCACAATGGAGAGAATGAGGAGGAGTTTCATCATGGCATCCCATTTTCGCCATCATCGTCTTTTCCACAACAGCTTCCAGTGTGTCCAGGGTTTCCCTTGTGATGGGACAGGCTTTCTTGATGTTTTTTTCAGGCATTGTGCTACTTTTGTGCTCACGTTGCTTCCCCAGAAGACTGCAGAACACCACACTGGCTACTATGGACTGGTAGAACATTTCCAGCAGATTGCTGCACAAATCAAAAGACCTGAGTCTCCTTAGGGAATACACTATGCACTGGTCCTTCCTATAGATGGAAATGAATGGTTAAATAAATGGTTGTTAGTATGAGGGGCCCGTTAAGGCAATTCTATTCCAGGCCCTGAAATTTATAATAGCACCCCCAGATGCACTTGTTTAGATTAGGCATTACTTAGTCTTTCCGAGTTTCTTTCTCTTGTAAGCATCTGTAACACACTCGCACGTACCTGCTGCCCCACCCCGATTCCTACTAAAATTACATCCCTTTGAATATTCAAATCAATATAAATAGACCCTTACATGCAGCATATCATGAAAAGTTAATTGCAAAAACATGGCGCAAAAAAAAAACTTCAGCAAATGCAAAGTGGAGGTCCTAGTCAATGAAATAGAGGCAAGGAAAAACTTACTTATTTGGAGGCTTAGGCAGTGGTATGAGCAAACAAAGAGAACTAATGGAGTGGCACTCAAAGGTTCAAGTTCAGAAAATCATACAGTGCCCAAAATAAAAAAGAAGTGGTCAGATGTCAAAATCGAGGTGAAAAGGCCAATCATAGCCCACCGTCAGAGTGTCATATGGAAGCATATTAGGGCACAGAGAAAAGAAAAAAATAGGGACACAGTGAAGAAAACAAGGTTGAAAATTCAAATTTACTCTCTAAATGTCAACTTTAATCTCATAGTTAATTGTGTCATTAAAGTAGAATGTCATAAACTTCATCTTAAAATCAATGTTTAATTTACTAGAGTTTCTCATATCCCTTCATAAGTAAAATAGCATGTTAAATGCTTCGTACCATATGTATTCTATATGTGTAAATCACAATGTGCTTCTTAAACGGGCTTTCTTTTTTTGTAGACAGGAGCGTGCAGGCAGTGATCGCAACACAGAATACATTACATTCATGATATTACAATTCTCTGAACATTTTAGAATAGCAAGATGTATACTTGATATCACATGATGAAATGCATTAAAGCATGAATTAAACATGTGGGGGCACAGTGGCACAACAGTAGTGATGAGCCTCCCCCGTCCAGGGATTGTTCCTGCCTCCTGCAAGATGTTTGTGGGGAAACATGCGGCACTGAATGAAATAATTTAATGCAGCAGTACAGTCTCTGTCAAACGTACTAACCCCCAATTCCTGTCCTTCGATTTTCTTTCTCCACGTAACCAGTCGCCACACAATGAGCTCTGTAATAAATGTAAAATGAGCTATAAGCTTTGAACAATGATACATGTTTAATTAGTCCATCCATCCAGGGTCGCGCCAGTCCCAGCAAGCATCAAGCGCAAGATAGGAACAATCACTACTGCTGCACCTCCACACCGTCACGTGTTTAATTATTAACAGTATACGCATTTAAATGAAATTAACAATGTATCTGTAAAATGTAATATACATACTTCAATGGATTTCATCATAAAAAGTATATAAAGTATATATATCCTAGTATTCTAACACCACACAGCACCAAGAGAATAACTCTTGAAAATCTAAAACTACTTAGAAGCCAGTCATCATCATCTGTAAATTCGCGCTCTCTTCTATTGAATTGAACTGAATTCCTTTATTGTCATTGTATGGTACATTGAGATTCAATATGCAAATCCTCCATAAACTTATTTTCCTATAAAATTGTAAAATAACAATAATAATAATATGGTAAAAAATAATGAAAAATATACAATATGAAAGCATAGGTACAATAGTCATGTACATACATTGCAGATTGTGCAAATGGTTCATAATGAGGCTCAGGTTGTGTAATGTTACAGTTGTAGTGCAAGTTTACAGTGAGGTAATTGTAATTGTAAGTACAAGCAGCTCTACAGCGAGCACTTGATTGACTGATTGAGTGCATTTATAGTTCTTGGGATGAAACCGTTTCTGAGTTCAAATAGACTGCGGAATGGCTGAGTGGAATCCATGCAGTTGCTGGTGGCTTTCCTGAGGCAGCATGTGCTATAAATATCCTCCACAGCTGGAAGCTGTATCCCAATAATCCTCTATGCTCTCGACACAATCGACCAAAGAACTTTCCAATCAACTGCTGTGCACCTATAATACCACACACACATACAATGATTTAAAATACTCTTAGTGGTGCACTGAGAGTAACAACTCTAGAGCAGCTATGATATTTGCAATAGTTTGTTCATTCCATGCACCATTATGTTGTTACAGAATGATTACAATCAAGTGAATTAAAATTGTAAACGATATGCAATTAATTTTGGTGTATTTGATAAATCCTGCATCACTGATGCAAATCTGAAAAAAGGAGACCACACAGAAACAGTAGCACTATTTTGATGCTGGGTGCCACCAGATTGCAAAACTGAGCAGAAGAGTGCATACACAAGGCGAGAGGCTGCTATGATAATGTGTGTGGCTTTATAGCAAGTTTAGTTATTTTACATTGCGATGTGAGCATGGAAACAGGTGTACACAACAATTTTGTGTATATGCACCCTTTATACATGAGGCCCCTGGTCTCTCTAAGAAAGGATGTTTCAATAAATATGATAGACCTGCTTTCAAACATTTTCAATTCACCTAAAAGTGTTGCCATTTCTCTGTAGAGTTATCGTCTTTATTATTTTATCATTTTAAAATGTGCCTTACCTAGTTTATTTAGACTTAAAGAAAATGCCCTGTGTTTGTGTCAACTTCAAATGAATGTTTGAATGAACAAAGCTAAAAAAAAATTTACTAGAAAAATTTCCACAATGGTGTAATCTGATGATTGACCATCAAATTAATAACTCGTTAAAGCAACAGCAGATTTCTTTCACCCAAACCATGATTGTAAGCTACAATTTTGTCATACCAGACATACAGTATGTACTTAATATTTTAAAAGATTTCTGCCACCTTGACCTGGTTTATGCATCTCCTACTCTTGAGCTCACAAGCATTTGATTCCCAGCTATCCATAACATGACATACATTGTTAACACTTTAGGTACTTTAGAAATGCATCTATTACATTTACAGTATGTGTAAAAGGTGCAACAAGACCTCTTTTGTAACAAGAACATAACAAAGGCTTCTTTTGGTGTTTATAACACTTATATAACATCAGTAGATAGGTTTTTCATCTCTGTGCAGTGTGGCATGGTGACAAGATGGTAAAAGTAAATGCTAATATGAAGGATTCACAGGTCCTAAACTAAATATATGATACCAAGAGAAATGTGTCTCAGTAAAGCAACTACAGACCACTCCAAAGTGACATTTTGATAGTCGGTCACATTGTAGAGATGAATAAGTAAGTACCATTAATATAAATAAAAAATCTCATACAGGCATGGTCTGTATCACTTTTAGTAAGAATTCATCTGCTATCCTTTCAAAGTAAATATTGGCAACATACTCATGAGTGAATAAAGGGTTTGCCAGAAAACAAATTAATGAAGTTCCTATTTGAATGTAAATTATTTTTTTCACTTAACTCTTTTTCATGTGTGAATTCTTTTAATTTTGTAAAACTTCAAGTGTTGGGCTTAAAGTTGTTTGCAACTTTCTAGTAATTATTTTAAAAAACATGAAACATTAATTAGAAATGGTTTGTTTAGGTCTGTAGTTGATGTTAAAAGTATACCAAGCAAAGATATCATAGTAGTGCTCTTCGGATATATGCTTTACAGTAAAAATATCTTTCCATTTCTGAGCAGTAATTAAAATGTACATTATGTGGTTTCACTGCAGATGTTTGAAATCTACTACATCTAACAGATGTATAATCTGATTAAATATGCAGTGCAATCATATTGTTAAAACCCATTAATCTCTCTTTAAAGAAACACTAGTGTAGGCTTTAGAGGCAGCTGCAATGATTACATAGTACAGGTACACGGTTTACATAAAGAACAGTTTTTAAAGGGCATAGCAGCATTTCACTTTTCTGTGTGATTTACCTAAACAAGATTCTTTATTTTTATTTGTCACATGCATAGTTATACAGGACAACACGCAGTGAAATGCATCCTGATCTGCTTATCAAAACTGTGCAAAGTTAGAAGAATCAGTGAGATTAACAAAAAAGTCCTAGATTGAAAAATAACAGTATAATAAAACATAATAAATAAGTAAAATTAAGTGAATAAAGTAGAATTAGGTGTTAAGGTGCAATAGTGCAGTGATTATTGTGCAAAACCAAAGTTAGTTAAATGACAGACCAATTCCAAAACAAGGTAAGGGTAAGACGGCATAGTACAACTTTCAGTCCTGTCTAAGTATGTGGAGGGTCATGGATGAGATGTCATGTTCTGATTTAACAGTCTTATGGCTTGAGGGTAGAAACTCCTTCTGTGTCTCTCTGTCCTGGCCAGGATGCTACAAAACCTTTTGCCTGATTTTAACATGAAACAGGCTATTGCTGGGATGAGAGGAGTCTTAGATAATCCTGAGAGCTCTGGTCCTGCATCTTCTGATGTAAATGTCCTGCATAGATGGTAGAGCTGACCTGCAGCAGTGTTCCGCTGCACGGATCACTCTCTGTAGGGCTTTACGGTCCTGAACACAGCAGTTTCCAAACCAGGATGTAATGTTCTGTGTCAGGATACTTTCCACAGTGCCAGAGTAGAAAGTCTTTAGAATCCCCGAAGAGACCCCAAACTTCCTAAGCTGTCTGAGATGGTAGAGCCTCCGCTTTGCCCTTTTGGTCTGAACTTGGATGTGTTCAGACCATGTCAGGTCCTCAGAGATGTGAACCCCCAGGTATTTAAAACTGTGTCAGGTTCGCAACTTCATCCATGTAGGCCGTCTCATCGTTGTTTGCGATGAAGCCCAGTACCATTGTGTCATCTGCAAACTTCACAATAGTGTTGGAAGAATACATGGTCATGCAGTCATGGGTCTAGAGGAAGTACAGCAGGGGGCTAAAAACACACCCTTGTGTAGCTCCTGTGTTGATGGTGATGGTGTTGGAAACACAGTTACCAACCCTCACTGCCTGTGTTCTGCCTGTGAGAAAGTCCAGCACCCACATACACAAGCGGTTGTTGAGTCCTAAGTCCCTCAGTTTCACAAACAGCCTACAGGGTATTATTGTATTGAATGTTGAACTATAGTCAATGAACAACAATCTCACCGTCGATCTGTTAGGACGGTAAGTGAACTGGAATGGGTCAACGGTGCTTGGGATGGAGGATGAGATAATGTCTTTCAGTAGCCTCTCGAACACCTTCATGACACCTTCATGACTACTGTCAGTGCAACAGGTCGGTAGTCATTCAGGCACTTGGGCTTATTGTTCTTTTGAACAGGAACGATTGTGGATCTTTTGAAGCACATAGGAACCACAGACTGCGTTAGAGACTCGTTGAAGATGGTAGCGTGTACTCCAGCTAGTTGGTCAGCGCAGCAACGTAGCAGGCATCCAGAGATGCTGTCTGGTCCTGCCACCTTCCTGATGTTTACTCGCTTCAGTGCTGCACACACATTGCGCTGTGCAATGCTGATTACGTCATCGTCCTCCGTAGTCAGGCACTAGTTAGCACTAGCTGCGTAATCAGCCTCAAAACGGGCATAAAACGTGTTGAGTTCATTAGCAAATGCAAATGCAGAGTCTGTGCTTACTGTCACGTGAGATTTTCCTTTATAGTCCGTGATGGTACGCAGTCCGTACCACATGCTACGTATGTCGCCCTGTTGAAAGTGCAGCTCTACTCACTCCTGATACCGGTGTTTGGCGACTTTCACTGCACGTCGAACACTGTATGAAGCCACTTTGTAGGCACTCATATCACCAGTAGTAGTAGCAGCAGCGGTGCAAGCATTTACTGCCGTGCGGATCGATCTGTCAACCCACGGTTTCTGGTTGGGAAAAGATTTAACTCTCGCCGTGGAGACAACTTCATCAGCAAGCATACTGACAAAGCTAACTACTGCTTCCGCAAACTTGTTGATGTCATCTGCGCATATTCGGAACATGTCTCAGTCTACGTCATCGAGTGCGTCCTGCAGCATCGCTTCTAATTGGGCAGACCAGCGCTTCACCTCCCTCGTGACTGAAGCTTCACGAATGAAACTTTGTTTATATTCCAGCATGAGGAAAATGGCGTTATGGTCAGACTTCCCAAACACTGGATGTGAAACATCTTTGTAGCCCTGCTTGTACGGGGTGTAGCAGTGATCCAGAATTCTGGCTCCCTTAGTTGGACACGTAACATAATGGTGGAAGTTCGGCATTACTTGTCTGAGGTTTGCCTTATTAATGTCCCCTGCCACGATGAATGCTGTGTCTGGGTGTTTGTTTTAAGTCGTACACAGAACCTCGTGCAGTTCAGACAAAGCCGTGCCTGCGTCCGTGTGGGGTGAGATGTAGACCGTCGTGGCAATGACTGAGGTAAACTTACGAGGCAGATAGTGAGGACGACATTTGACGATTAGATACTCCAGATGAGGCGAGCAGTAGCCAGAGAGAATGGAAGCATTCCTGGCATTGCACAATTTGTTATTAGTCATGAAGCAGACTCCCCCACCTTTAGCTTTGTTAGACACTGCCATTCTATCTGAAACGCAGAGAACGAATCCGACGGTGTTATGGCTTGGTCCGGCACTGTGGGGGTCAGCCATGTCTCCGTGAAGCAGAAAATGTTACAATCCCTCATGTCTTGTTGGAAAGTAACTCTTGCTCTCAGGTCATCCAGCTTGTTCTCCAGTGACTGAACATTAGCCAGCAGGATGCTAGGATGCTATGTGCTTGTTGTCTCAGTCTGTTTTGGACGGCGCCGGATTTTCCACGCCCTTTTTTTGTTTGTCGCCGCGGGTTAGCATCGTGTCTATTGTTGTCGTCCAGGTTGCGGAGAATCTCAGCCGGCCATGACGGATCGGGCTTAAAAGTGTCTGAAATAAAAGTATAGAACCTGTTTCCAATTTCCAAAAGTGTTCTACTATCACAAATTACTAACCCCAATGTCATCTGTAATTGAAGAAATAATAAATAAGGGAAATAAACTAAAAAAACGCACAGTCTAAACGGAGCGGTCAGGAAGGCGTCTGAACGTGGCCGTGCCATCCTCATCAAAGAAGATACAGTATTTTAACAATTTATATTGCATAACTCTTATTTAGATTTTACATTAAACTCATTTGGTATGAATGAACTATGATTTCCTTTTCCAGCAGCGAACAGGCCAAAAAATCATTTAGGAATACCATACCAGCATTTATAAGATCTACAGCTCATCCCATGCATCCCAAGACCAAACTTAAAAATGTAAGAATGGCATGTTTTCATAAAGTCTAGTGGAAGTCAAAGAAAGTTTAGTACAGAATCTAATTTTGTGGATTTATAATGATGCGGTATTTTAGCGCAACTGATGAAAGCTGCACTTCCTACATGTTGTGTCTCTGAGAAGAAAGATATGAAGTAGAAGATTCATTTAATACAATGCCAACACAACATTGATTGTAGGGTTTAAAGTACAAAGTGATGGGGAAGTTGGACAAAATTACAGTAAGATTACATTTCTTTGAGCATAAATGTTTAAATGACTGGATTTACTCTTATGATCAATTCTGTAAATATTATAAACAAAATGTAAAGTATATCCTGTTATCAGAAACTTGTCTTCCAATATAATCTCATCATCAGTTTATGCAATAAAAAACAGTTTTCCAAAATCTCATCTTCATATTAAAAATCATAAATATCTATTAGAAATGTGTTATCAAGAAGGCAAGGAGCTGCAACAAGAGGTTCTTTTCTCAGGTTAATGTCTGTGACAGCGAAAGATTGGGTTTCTCAGTAGCTTTCTGGAAAATGCCTTGCCCTTACAAATGACCAAATTACATAAGATGAGAAATTTTACTTAAACATTTTAAAAACAAGCCAACTATTTAAAAGCAACAACGTGAAATGCTCCAAATGGCATTCAGGTAGTAAAATCAAGAAAATTTCTGAAAAGAAAGGTAATGTATATTCATTGTTTTGACAGGATCAAAATATTCTCTGCTATCTATTACCAGTATTAGAGAAGAGCAGGAAAATTTTATTAAAATTTCATAACCTACTTGTAAATACTGACAAAGGCACCAGAGTCAAAGAAAACTGCAGCAGTATTTCAGGAGCATCCAATATCTAACAACAAAACAGCCTGAAAAGAGTTAGCACATTTCACCAGAGTGACTTTGGGGTAAGCTTGTACATCTAGATACTGTAAAAAGTTGAGCAAAATTTCAGATTCATCACAAAACCACCATTGCACAGTCTGTAAAAATCCAAGCTGTATTTTTATTTTAAGATTTTTTCCAGGAAATTAATTAAAAAAACTATTCAACTGGGCTTGAGAGACTTAAAAAGAAAACAGTTCAATAAAAGAAACAGTGTAACTGATAGTAAAAGTTTAACAGTATGGATGTTTACATTTACTTATTAAGTAGACACTTTAATCCAAATATAATAATATAAATGAGGCAAGTGTTACAGTACAAGGTTATATATCTGACCATTACAAGTGATGGGCTTTTTATAGCTAATTACATCTTTTCATCAAAGCAGCTATCAATTACAAAGACATTCACAAAACAGGCGAGTGTTCAAATGCTTCTTAAATAAATAGAGGGACTCAGCATCTCAGATGGAGGTGGGCAGGTTGGCCAAAGGCTAAAAGCTACACATGAAAAGAGTCTAGACTGAGACTTGATGCCACATAGAGGTCATATCCCCAGATGCCATTTATTAGCAGACATAAGTGGGTGAGAAGGAGGGATTTAAGAAGCTGTAGTAAATTAAACACCGATTTTAAGATTAAGACTATTTTAAAGAAGAAATAAAGTACGAGATTAAAGTGGAAATTTCGAGATTAAAGTTTACATTTTGACCTTTTTTTCCTTCCCTGTATCTCTATTTTTTTCATTTCTTTGTGCCAGTATGACATACTGACAGTGGGCTACCACTCACCTTTTCACCTCGACTTTGATTTCTGACCACTACTTTCAAGTGTCTCTGCCACGCTGTATCACTACATCACTTTCCTGTTTATGCTTATACCACTGCTTAAGCCAACAATTAGTATGATTTCCTTGCCTCTACTTCACATTCGCTGTAGTTTTTTGGGTTTTTTTCGTGCTTTTGCCATTGTCTTTTCACAAAATGCTGAACATAACGGGCTATTTATATTGATTTGCATATTCAAAGGAGAGTCATTCTGGGAGGAGTCGGGGTGGGGCGGCGTGTGTACGTGCATTACTTTTCACGCGGACTGGGATTTATGAAGGTGAAATGCGTGGAAATTGCCGTATGCATGGTTTTGTGCATCTGATTTTTTTTTGTACATACGCACATTTCAACTTTTGTTCATATGTCATGTTTTAGTATGAACTCTATACAGAGAGTTATACATGAGGCCCCAGGACACATGGTAGGATCTGCCCAAGATGTAGGATTCAAAGTGTTTGAAAGTAGTTGCAGTGGTCAGAGGGGGTGGCAAGGAAGATCTGATTGGTTATTTATGTCAAAGGCAGAAGAAGAAAGATCAAAGAGGATAAGGACTGATGACATGGTGGTGGGCACTTGCCATCCATAGCGAATCAACAACAGTCAGCGGAGCTGTCACAGTGGAATTGCCAATCTTGAAACTTGACTTATTAAAATTGATTAATGTGTTTATTAGAAGTGAAAGAAAGGACTTGGTTAAAGATAGCTGGTTGAAGAGTTTTTTAATAAAAAGGAAAGAAAAGATTAGTTTGTAGTTGCCTACTTGAGTGTAGACTTTTTGAGAAGTGGAATTATTAGGGCCTAAGTGAACAAAGAGCAAAAATTACACATATTGAGTAAGGTGTTGATAATGTGTGTAGTTGACGAAATAAGTGAGTGAGAGATACAGTAACTTGGAGGAGGTGTGAGGGACAGGGTCAAGTGGACATGTAGTGGGGTGCCCAGAGAGAAGGCTGGAAACATCAGTGGTGCAGAGGAGTGAGAAATTAGAGACTGTTGTGCTCTATTCAGTAGAGGACAGACTAAAAGCAAGAGTGATAAGAACTGTATATATATATATATATATATATATATAAAATATATATATATATATATATATATATATATATATATATATATATATATATATATATATATATATATATATATATATATATATATATATATACATACACAGTCTCTTCTACATTTACCTCTATGAAATGTTTCTCACATAATGTTTAAACATATTCTACTCTGCTTTACTGATACTAGCCTCCTTTTCTTAATATAAATTCAAATCAAAATCAATAATTATAGGAAAGTGGCCCCTCCCTAAAATTACATCATTCTCAACATTCCACCAGCTCACTCCAGCCAATGCATTAGAAACTAATGTGAAATAAATAGCAGTTTCAGAATTTGGCATATTGTAGCTTATACATCTTCCATCATCAATACATACTATATTATATCTATCTATTATATAAAAAAATCTTGCGTCGAGACGTGATCATCTCAGAGAGACACTTTGAAGTCCCGCAAGACTACTTGCATGTCATGCCCTACTTACAAACAATTTCTCAGAGACACTTTAATGTCTCACGAGACAAGGAAGTGAGACAAAAGGACAGCTGCTGTACAGGCTTTTAAATAATCAACGTGCAGCGCGACATGCAGATCACACAGCTCGGCGGCAGCTAGCAGCAAGTCAACTGCTGATCTATTCTTAATGTGCATTCTGACACTCTTTCCTTGATTTAACATTCTGTTCTTAAATCAATGTTACTTTATCCATTTCATTATTATGTTTAACTTTCATAATGCCTCTGCATACACTATTCCTAATCTTATTTGAACTTCTTGAACTTCTTTTGCTTTCGTAAACACTTCACATCTTCTATATACTGCACTATGTCCTCCTCCACAATTGCAATATTTAGTTCCTGCCTACCCCCCACATTTAGTACATCTTTCTTTTCCTCAACAGAGTGCCACCACATGTCCAAATTTGTGACATTTATAACATTTAACTTGAGAATGTACAGTACTGTGCAAAAGTTTTAGGCAGGTGTGAAAAAATGTTGTAAACAAAGAATGCTTTCAAAAATGGAAGTGTTAATCATTTATTTTCATCAATCAACAAAATGCAGTGAATGAACAAAAGAGAAATCTAAATCAAATCAATATTTGGTGTGACCACCCTTTGCCTTCAAAACAGCATCAATTCTTCTAGGTACACTTGCACACAGTTTTTGAAGGAACTCGGCTGGTAGGTTGTTCCAAACATCTTGGAGAACTAACCACAGATCTTCTGTGGATGTAGGCTTCCTCACATCCTTCTGCCTCTTCATGTAATCCCAGACACACTCGATGATGTTGAGATCTGTATGTATGTATCTGTATGTATTCTGGTAAGTGGATTTATAGAGGAGGGTTGTTTCGATTCAAATGTAAGCAATACTTTAAATTCCTCCTTTTTTTTTTTTTTTGAAGATAATGACTTTCTTCTCCATCACTGGATATTATGATGCTTTTCATACTTCAAAGCTCTGGATTCCATCCCTTATTCCCCCCTTATACCTGATCCTACTCTACTACCCACCGTGACTGCACCATTCACAGTCCAGCATGCTCAAATGCCCTCACCTCCTTTCCACAGCCTACTTCTGATATCCTTTCTCTCAGCCTTTGTGGTGTCTGGTGGCTCTGCCCCCTGAGGATCCACCCACAGAACACAAGGAATAAGACCACAGCTAAAGAAACAGTACATATAATAAAAAAAAAAACCTAACAGAAATAACATAAAAATATGAAAAATAGTAATTCAAAATTAACAAAAAAAATGAACAACAAATAAATACAAGGCAGGAAAAAAAACCCTGACTGTAACACAGCAGTTAGTATAGCGGAAGCTAAATTTCATGCAGCTTTTGAGAACAGTAAACTATGCACATCTTCACATTATATGTAGGTAAAAAGTAAAAGGCAATTCCTTTGTAATGACTTTGATTTTCTGTAATGCCTCTCAAAGTAAAATACTATGATGCTGTCCCAGTGACTAATAGATTTTAAAAATCCCATTCATAAAAAAGGTGCAGTTATAAAGTAGTTTTTCAATTGGCTTGGCATTTAAGATTGATGCTGCTGAATAATTATTAACATTTGAAACAGAGGCAGAGATCAGTCTACATGACAAATGATCAGATAAAAAGACAATGCAAAATTTTTTGCAAAATGTTAGATGTGTAATTGTTAGTAATATTTTGAACCAATATAATTTAAAGAAGAACTGTTTTTTTCAGATCAACCTGACTTATTTCAATGAAGAGATAATACTGTATATACTTTGAAAGCATTCATCATATGCCTAAGGTTTTTGTCCATAACTATAACTATGTAAAAATATGGCAGTTGTGAAAAATGTTAAAATCATGGCACTTAAGTTGGTTGAATGAAAGTAAATAGTGAGGAGTTATTTAGGGAGACTGTGTCTGCAGAAGTGCTCTCTGGGTATCAGTACTGGGCACTTCTGCCGCTCTTTATTTAATAAATGATTTAAAGACAGACAGTGAAAAGACACACAACCCGAGGACATTAAAGATAATTATAATGCAGCTGATGTCTTTCAGGGCAATCTGAATTTTCTTTTTGACTGGGCAGATGAGTTCTAATATAATAAAATGCATTAATATACGTTCAATGCTATGCACAATGAAAAAATACCGTGGGAGTTTCAAGAAAAGTGAAAGGAACACAAATGACCAGCTTGTTAATTTGTAGACAGTATTGATTCATACAGTGTGGGCATTACAAAAACTAGACAAATATGGTGTTTGAGTATTTTAATCAATAAGAAACCGACACAAGTGTATAAAGCCAGAAATGAAAGGCTTTATCACAGTAGCACAACAAATGGATAGCTTGTTTACTCCCTCTTAATCTCCAGGAGTAGCTATCTAATCATACATGAAACAGAAATAAACAAAGTAGAGTTCACCATCCTGAAACATATAGGTATCCAACTCCTCAAAATGTTTAGAATAAGGAAGATCTACTGTATATGTCATTTTATATAGAAATCATTGTCACAATTTAATTGTTTTTCGAATACACAGACTGTAATTTTGTGTTTAATTTTTATTTTTCTGTTGCATTTTAAATTAAAAATAAAAATTGTTATTTACATAACACCACCACAACACCATTTTATGTTATGTGTTTGGCTATAGCTGTTTTGAGTTTGTTCCATGACCAGGGGCATTTTGTGATTGTCAACAATGTCTGAGTGGCACATTATGTCATCACAACACCAATATCATAGATGTCAGCACGGTAACTTCTTCAAACAAGTTTATGGATAAATTTCAAACAAATACCATTGTGTGTGTGTACTTATTTAGAAAAGGATTTTCAGACAGACAAGTCTCCTTGCTTTGTTTTAACCCTTTGCAAACTAAACATTGGCTATCATTTTTTGACTTCCTTGTTTAGGTCTTTACCTGTTTCATGACTATTCTGTATCTTGCCTCTTTTTGTTACCTTCATTTCCTGGTCCGTGTGTTTCAGAATTCTGCATTTTGAGTTGAGCCTCTGGTAGATTTGAGCCTTCTGAATATATTTAGAGTGCTGGATCATTAGGCTTCATTTACCAAAACAAAAAGATCTCATTCATTTTCATCAGTGGCCCAACATTCAATAGTGCTTTTTAATTTTTCAAATAGTAATCAAGCAGTAAATTTGTCTTTGCATTTCTGTCAGTAACTTCTAACCAATCAAATACTGTCTATTTTATTTAAAAAGTTTTCCTTCGTGTCCACTTTATTCAGTCTTGACCACTCCCCTCCACACCGTTCACCCAATCATTACTCCTGCTGCGCACATCCTCTCTCTGCTCCACCCCGTGAACCTCTCACTGCTGCTAACTCGCCCTTCAACGCAGTCAGTTATAATGGCAAGACAGAAAAGCAAACTATCTATTCAAGAACATTTTATATTCTGGTCCATTCTAAAATAGAACCTGAATGTCTGTTCAGGAAACTAGCAGAACAAATGATACAGAAAGCACTGCAAGGATTCTCTGTGGGATTCAGGATTTGTGCACAGATATCAGGTATGCTGATAACATTGCTTCCTTATCAAAGTCACCAGACAAACTGCAGGAGCTGGTGTGCCAAGTTGAGAAGATAGCAAGGAGTATAACATACTTATCAATATAACAAAAATGAAAGTAATGGTGATGTACACTGATGATGTATGTGGTATCATAGTGGATGGAGGAAGGTTCCAACAGGTGGACTGTTTAGTGTATTTGGGGAGTAGAGTAACAAATGATGCTGACTGAGTGGGTGAAGTGAAGTTGAGGCTGGCCATGGAAATGGCAGTACTGGTCAAGATAAAAAGGGTATGGAAAAACAAGTCAGTCATTGCCACCATGAAGCTGCATTTGGTGAAAGCCTTGGTCTAGCTTGTAGCGACACATGGATGTGAGGCCTGGACACTGAAGAAAGAAGCAGAGAGACATGTCATTCAACCCACCTGCCAAGTTGTTTTGCCTGCCTAAGGTAAAGTCATCCCTGATGGAGGATTGCAGGAATCGTGAGAAAGAGGGGTCCTTTCATCGGATTGGCTGGCCCAAAACTGTTTCAGCCGTGGAATGGCCAAATGGGGGAGGCAGCTTGATGGATGAGGTATCCAGGAGTCTAAAATTATCTAAATCTTATTATGTGATATCATCTACTGTTAAATTCTGCACCGTACTTCTAAAAAATTTTTAATTTTTTATTGAGGATTTGTTCTGTTTTGTGTATTGTGTTGTGTTGACCCCCTTCTTTTTGACACCCACTGCACGCCCAACCTACCTGTAAAGGGGTCTCTCTTTGAACTGCCTTTCCCAAGGTTTCTTCCATTTTTTCCCTACAAGGTTTTTTTGGGAGTTTTTCCTTGTCTTCTTAGAGAGTCAAGGCTGGGAGGCTGTCAAGAGGCAGGGCCTGTTAAAGCCCATTGCGCCACTTCCTATGTGATTTTGGGCTATACAAAAATAAATTGTATTGTATTGTATTGTATTGTATGTCCAGGCTTTCATGCACAAATACATCAGAAAGTTGCTGAGAGTCTCATGGACAAAATTGATGACCACTAAGCAAGTCTACAAGCTGGCAAGAATGGACAGCATATTGTTGAGTCACATTAAAACTTCCAAACTAAGGTACTTTGGGCACGTGATGAGGCAGCCACACAATACAAGGCATAGCAATGACTGGTTTTGTGGAAGGGTTCAGGGGGTGTGGAAGACCAAGAATACACTGGTATAACAACATCATGTTATGGGCTGGTATTCAGGGGCTAGTCTTTCAAGTACTGGTCTAGACAGAAGGTGTTAGATGGCCATCACCTAACAGGCCATCATGAAGCAATAATGATGCAGTGACATGACACGACAGAAAGAAGGATGAAAGATGGAAAGATCAGAATTACATGGAAGCAATTGACAGACACTAGAGATTACAAAGAGAGGCCAGAAGATTTTAGAACAGAGAGAATTTGTAAATAAACTTAAAAAGGCGTTAAGAAAGTATCAGTCCCAGTTCATCAAAAAAACGTTAAACCTCATAGAGGTCACAAAGAACCTAGGGACCCACCTACTCTTAAAACATAATTCATAAAAATGGGGGATTACACATACATTTGTGGAACTTAATGTATCTGTTTCTTCACTAACTGCCAAATATTAATTACATATCATAAGACCTTCATGATAGTTTTGAAGTTAGCATAGAGGATATGTGTTAATTTATATGGAGAAGTTTTATGTAGTATAATAAAATACACAATTTACCCCATCTGGAGCTCAAATAAAGTGAACAGTTACATTTTTATGTAAATAAATGTAGTGTATTTACACTAAACATACAAAAAATTAGCTTTACCTTATTGCTAGAAACAGTTTGCAAAGCTCAGCTAAATATATTAAACTAAGAGGCCGGATTATAGACAGTGAACCAGAAAGATAGTTAACTGCACAGAATGCTGAATACTGAAGATTTTAATCTGAATATCAGTTTAGACATTGTAAACATTTTAATAGCTCCTTTTTTAACACTACTCACTTCATTGTAATTATTTCCATATTTTGCTACCTACAGTATAATGACCTCTGTTGTGATTTCTAAAAATGCTCCTTTTAAGGAGTTTATTTAGGCAAAATGAAGACATCTAACACACTCATACTGTAAACTCATGTGGGTTTTCAAATCAGTATCTATCAACATGGTCTGTACATTATTTTATTGTGAAATGTAGTGTAATGAGTTTCTTCTCATTAGTTGCTGGCTGTAATATATAGCATTCTCTTTGAAAATGAGAAATTATCTTATTTCAGACAAGATCTCTTTATGTGCCCTGTTTTGGGAGTATGAATTTCTTTGCAAACATCTAATTTAACAGAAATATTCTGAGGCATTACAAACCTGATGCACACATTTAAATAGGGCTATCATGGAATGTAATAAATTATAATGAATAATGTTGACACAAGTGCTGTTTTGGCATTTTCTATTACACATTTTGTATGATATTCCTAAGTAGTGGAACTGATTCTACCCTACCTTGCAAAAACATCCTATTTGAAAGGTGGTGTGCATCAATTTTGATACTGAAATTGCTGACAGTTTTGATTTCTCGAATCAAAGACATCCATTGCAAATTATGCCAAAACCTGACCTCTATTAACATAGGGTGCAAAAGTCAATTTCCCATAAATTCCTCATACTACAGAGAGAAAGGAAATGCAAACACTAGAAATGCAAATTGCAGCTATAAAGTGCAACCCGAGAAAAGAGCACTTAGAGTGAAGTTGCAATGTTATTCAGATTATGTAGGAACTGTACAATACACCTGATAGAATCTCATACAAAATACTTTAGCAGATATATTGTAAAATTTGACAAATTAACAGAAAAATTAACCGTACTGCATATGTGGATTTCAAGCAGCTAATTATGGTTATGCAATGAAATGAAGGACTTGTACAGTTTTAATCAATTCATATTGATTAATCATGCATCTTTCTTGACAATACCTTACAGCCCAATTTGTGTGAATGAATGTCAATTGTCTACGTATCACGCGTCATTATATATGTAACCGCAGAGCAAAACTGCCTGTGAATTTGCAATCAATACTTAATTACCATTTCCCAGCCCATTCACTGTTCAAAAACAAGACAACAAGCCACTTGGTTAACTCGATTTAAAAGTCTTTTGTACAGAATAACCTTTTCACAAATAGAATTAAGTACTAAGTAGTGAAAAATCAAATCAAGCCATACTTAGAAGGTTTGTGCTAATGACTCTGAAATGCATACTTAATTGATTATTCTGTTTACAAGAAACTAGACTGAATATTATTAACCTTTAGCTAAATGCACACCTTTCAGTGTTATGCGTAAGCCAGTGA
The DNA here is from genome assembly GCF_900747795.2 of Erpetoichthys calabaricus. Classification (NCBI taxonomy): domain Eukaryota; kingdom Metazoa; phylum Chordata; class Cladistia; order Polypteriformes; family Polypteridae; genus Erpetoichthys; species Erpetoichthys calabaricus. The sequence goes on from NC_041398.2 coordinate 187,627,919, forward strand.
TATACTGTATCATTATCTTTGAGCATATTAAAATACATCCTAGTAAAATATACCTAAATGAAAAAAAGTAAAATATATAAAATAATAAATTATACAGTTTAAAGACCATCATTCTATTTTCCTCCTGCCAGCTCCATTTCTAGATGCAGTCATAAATGATCTATAAATACATGCCACACTGTTCTTAATATTTTTTGAGGTTACCTTTTCTTAAAAAAATGACCTGCTTTGCATATGCAGCTCTCTCTGTAGTTCACATTGATTTAAAATAAGCAATCATGCTACCAGAGACCTTTTTTATAATTTCATACTCATCAGTTGATTACAGCGAGTTCTACATTTATGATTTTCCTTAACTTTTTTTTATTTATTATTAGTGTGAAAAGGGTACATTTATAGTAATACAAAAATGTGACCATTAAAGGAACAATAAAAAAATAATTCTCTTCAAGGTTCACTTGCAGTTGGTATTTATTAGGCGTAACTGTGAGCTGTCTATCATTTAGATATTTAAGTCTTTTACTTGGAACAACAGTGTGAATTATTTTTTACATGATGACACCCACACAGGAACAGATGCAAAACATTTTCAATCATATAGAATATATTAATAATAATAATAATCAAGTCAGCCATAAATAGCAATATGGGTTTAAAAAAAGTGCATGACTACAAGTGTTTTCCTCAGAGTAGTCCTGTTTATGAATTTGATTTGCACCCAGAAAATATTTTTTACATCTCTTTACGTACATTATTCATTTTACATATAATGTGCTAACAAAAGTATCCCACATTTAGTAAAACATCCTTTAAATTCCGATGTTGTCTTTAAAAAATTGTGTTTATATATGCCTTCTTCAGCTTTAAATATCATGTGTAGATATAATAAAGGCTTCTTTATGATTAAGCAAGCTTACTCTTTTATTTAACTTGAAGAACTCCATTGAAAAGTATGCTTTTTTCCTGAACTTATTTCAAAATCCTGTGAGACAATTAGTTTATTCAAACTTTACAGATGGATTTACAGCTTGCAGATTAACTTTATCTGTTCCAGACTGTTTGGTTTTGAAATTAGACCAAGGTCAGGGTGCAGTCTCCTGCCTAAAAGACCAACTGAACTGTGCTTAAACTAGATCCTATCTGTAAAATATTAGGCTATTGTTTTGTTCTTCAGATATCTCTTTTTTAATGCAATCCACCTGGCAAGGCTTTAGAAACAGTTAAATGATAAGAATCCAACCCTGTAAATCCATAGGCAATCCATAATAATGTGCAAATAAATGAAATCCTGACACTTACAAAAGCTTTTCTGATCATATTGTCCTGATCAGCGTCCAAACCAATAATAATGTCACCGCCGGGGTGCTTACACTGTAATTAGATTGGCGACTAATTCTTCAGTAATTAAAGACTATTTTTGCAGTGGCAAGTTGCCAATAAAATATAATGATTGGAACAAGAACACAACGTGCCTCTTGTTGCTCTCATCCACTCAGACATTAATGCTGTGCGAAGTACTGCTTCATGTAAGATTAACAGATAAAGAAATACTAGTAATGTGAATGGTAAAATTATGATTTTATAATATTTATCTTATATATAATAAATAGATAATTTTATAATATTTATAATTGACTTCTGGCTATAATAAATGTTTAAAGCATTTGCTTTAATGTTTGCTTTCTTCAAAATTAGAATGCAAAGGAATTGTAAACTGTAATATATGAAGTATGCGTGAAAGTCTGACGCTAAAAAAAAAAAGCAAAAAAAGTAACCATTTAAAAACACTGCAATGACACTTGCAGCACATTGTTAATGTGTATAAATAAATTTTGGTGAGAGAGAAGGGAGACTTCGCAAAGATGCCACAAACAATCCAAAAAAGCCAAGTGTACAAAGAAAGTGCAAACTAGATATAGACAAAAAAACAAAGTCATCAGATTATTGCAGTGCTGTTAAAAGAAAGTGTGTACAACAGAAAAGACAGTCTGGAAAAACAGGAAATGTGTGTCTATTCATAAAAATGCTATTGTGGTATCTCAGCTCACAACCTGCCTCAGAGAAATTAAAACCTGGATGGAGCAGAACTTTTTAAAATTAAATTGTAACAAAACTGACCTCCTGCAAATTGGGACTAAAGTGCAACTTAATAAAATGAGCTCCTTCCCAGTCCATCTTGGCGGTGATCTCATCAGACCTGCCTCTACTGCAAAGAATCTTGATGTCATTTTTGATTCCTCCCTTTCTTAAGCCGCCCACATAAACCACATTAAGAAACTTTCTTACTTTCACCTCCGTAACATATCACGTGTTCGCTCCTTCCTCTCCTTTTCTAATGCTGAGAAGCTTTTCCATGCTTTTATCACATCTCGCATCGATTATTGTAATTCCCTACTGGCAGGTGCCCCTTCTAATCTTATATCATAGCTCCAGCTTATTCAAAACTCGGCTGCAAGAGTCCTTACTCGAACCAGCAGCAGCGAGCACATCACACCCATCTTACTCCGCCTTCACTGGCTCCCTGTGTCTTACAGAATCAAACATAAAATTCTACTAGTAACCTACAAAGCCTTAAAGGGCCTTGCTGAACTACATCAGTGATCTTCTCCATCACTATGTGCCTGTCCACCCACTAAGGTCATCTGATTCTGGCAATCTTGTTGTGCCCCACACTAATCTACACTCCATGGGTGACAGGGCCTTCAGCTGTATATCGTCCAGACTCTGGAATGACCTATCAAAATTAATTAGATCAGCTGACTCCATGAATTCTTTTAAAAAACAACTCAAAACTCATCTGTTCAGGAAGGCTTTTTTTAACTCTACCTGACTTTATTACCCTTCTCTCAGTTTACCTCTATGTCAGGATGCTCATGTAACCTGTGTGTGTGTGTTAGACCATCAATTATGTTGTCTGTTGGGCTTTTTTTTCTCTGAATTTACTGTCTTCTTTACTTATTTATCTGCTTTGTACAATGCTGTATGCTGTATACCCTGTCGTTCTTTCTTAAACTCTGTGAAGTGCCTTGAGCATGGGAAAGGCGCTATATAAATAAAATTTATTATTATTATTTGTATTATTATGTATTTTTCTGACTGTATATCTGGTTGTGGTACTGTTCAATTTAAGTATTGTTTGATTGATCATCTTTAGGTTCTTCTAAGTCCATTTCCTCAAGTTATACAGTTTAATCCTAAACTAAGTAATGTTGTATTACACAGGCTGCAGTGATCATCTCATACATCTCATTTTTGTGAGAATACTGAAAGCCACTTGACTAATACAAAGCTCTGAAGCGACCTTTAAACAATCCAAAAGCACCTCTCCATTGCTGTCTTGTGTATGCAGGATGCATATTGTATTTGTAAACTGCCAAGGATGATAGATGTCTTACAGGTGTTAACAAGTAGGGAAGCAGAAGACACCAGCTGCCTCCCAAAAGCCACATGACACAAAACCCACCTTCTTCTGCTAGATACTTTGCATTGCCATTTGTGACGTATTACTGCATGCTGTGTAGCTCTTGGCTGCTTGGCCCCAATATTCTTTATGGTGAGCTTGCTTTCAGAGTTTATTTTCACGTTTAGGTGGTGAGAAGATACACTGATTCTCACATGTACAAGTGCTTCTGTGTTGCTTTTTCTAGAAAGCCAATTAGAGTCCTGCAAGTTCTTTTCACTGGTACAGGGTGTTTGAAGAACCAGGCCATGGTCCCCAAGGTCCAGATACTTTTGCAGAATTAATGATATAGGAGAATACAAATTCATCAATTGGCATTAATCAGTCAGTCGGTTGATTACAAGCTTTGCCTTTGCAATGCAAAGATTAATTGCACATTTCGGTAAAGCTCCTACTGTTTTTTTCCTTACCTTTCTCTGTGGATGGAGTTTCACTGCTGTTTGACTCACATCACTGTAACTGAAAATTTTGGTGATACCCCAATGACAAGTGGAAACCCCGCTTTTAGCAGTGGGTTTGCTACTGTCACACACGTGCGCATGGGAGGCAGCTAAAGGGTCTAAATGAAAGTAATTCCACGCCAGACCAGGGGGTGGCGGAGTGCACTGACCTTTTTTCTTACTTTCCTGCAGACCATTCACTGGAAAGTCCTCCTGGTCCTAGTGATGTCACTTCCGGTTCCGGACCCTCGGATGATGTCACTTCTGGTGAAGAACCCATGACCGAAGAGACTTCCTGTTCCGGCCCTTTTGATGACATCACATCTGGGTCTTAACGTATGGAAGAGGACCCTTCCGCTTCCGCCCTTGAGGACTTCACTTCCTTTTCTGGCCTTTAAAGCTGCCATATTTGACTAACCTAGTCAGTTCTGTTTTGGACTCTGTTCTGAGCATATCAGTGCTAGCAATTTAACCATTGCAGCAAGGGAATATTATACAGGTGGCTGCCCCAAACCTTTTTTATGACTCTTGTCTCTGCTTTTTGTGACACTACCAATGCTACCACTGATTGTACTGGAAAATCTACTACTGCCCATCTGCTAAACCCAGAAGGATTGACCAGGTCATGGATTTTGCTCGATTGGTATTAAAGTTTTGAACTTCTGTTACAGCCTGTAATGTGTGCATCTTTGCAGCTCAATAATTCAACAAAGATAACAGTGCCTGGTGCAAATATGGGATATCGAAAGGTGCAATTTTGGCATGTTTATAATAATCAAATTGAGCACAGATTAATTTGATTGTATTCTGAGACCGGACACACCCATATAAGATATGCATACACAAGTTGCAAGGAATGACAAACTGGTAATCAGACAGTTCACTGTTGATATAATGTTGCTCTGATTAATATTATAACAGATATTATTTGGACATTTGTGCCTTGCGATGCACTGATGTGTTTTACATATCAACAAAGGGTAGGCAATCAGTTTATTTTCACCATTTATAAGTGGAGTTAAAATTAGTATTAACAAAAATCATTCAAACTAAATATGCAAAAAAACAATTTTAGACACCAAAATATAAATCAATGAAATTAATAAAAAGGTACCATAATAATTTTGTGTTGGCTGGGCTTGGCTCCAGCAGACCCCCGTGACCCTGTAGTTAGGATATAACGGGTTGGATAATGGATAGATGGATGGAAATTTTCAGCCTGAATCACCAGGTTAATAAATAGTTGAAAAACAGGTTAAGATTAATTCCATGCCGAAATACTAAAATTAAAATGAGTGCACCTCTGCTTGAAAGACACATGCTCATACAATCTAAACAGCCAAAATACTATGTTTTGAAAAATTGTATGTTCTCTGAAATTCACCATCGGTTACTTTTTCCTTTGCAGGGGTACACTAATGAAGCCCCTGCTTTAACTTTATAGAATGCATGTTAATTTAAATTGTATATTACAATTTGAAATGAAAAACATGGCTTTGATTATCTATTAGAAGAATGAAAATAAGTTACAAAAATGTACATTACTCAGTCTGGTTAGGTTTGTCTGACAAATGTATCTCAAACTCAGATTAATACCCTCATCTCCGACAAACACGCTTTACACATTAGATGAGCCGCTATTAGCATTTAAGGTTGTTTTAGTACCATTCAATTTAGCACCATGTATTGCAGTTTGTACATTAAACGCACAAATGAATTTTATCTCGCCTGTGTCGGCAAACCTGTTATGACTTCAGCAATGCTAATTCTGAGGGTAATTTACTTCAAATATTGACTCTTTAAGGTTGAATATAATGAAAGAGAGCAGACAAATATCATGCAATGAACCTAATTGAGAAATTCACATTTAAGGACTCTGACACCATTAAGTTAAACAAAAATATCTTTATTTAATGGGTTTTATATGTTCAGTAACATACACACATATAATTATCACTAAAAACTTAAAACATTTTGAAGACAAGCTCAGCATGAAATTAAGTGAAATATATTATATATGGCAGCATATCCCTCCATCTGAATAGTAAGTAATTCTTTTCCCACGTTTAGCTGGAGCCAAACAAAAATAATTAAAATCAGCGACTAAGAAATTACATGATTTAAATTTTAAAGCATAGAAATTTTCCTTGTTGTGTTATACTGTGAGAAAAGCAGTTTTGTGCCAGAAAGAGACAGAGCCAGTATTCTGGCAAATAAGGATGCAATACCAGGACAAGCCGTAGCTAGGGCATTAAAGTCTGTTAAGATTTCCATACCCAAACATCCATCTATATAATTCTGAGATATTAACCAACCTAGCAGAATTTTGTTAAACTTTATTAATAATGAATAGTTGCTGAGCTACTTTTTCTTTGCAGGGTTACATGCTTCTGTACTATTTTTAATATGACCTATAAGTAATACAGTATTTATATTACTTTTATAGAGCAAGACATTTTGACATTGACATAAAAACATAACCCAAGGAATTCTGATTTGTACAAGGGTTAATATGGTACCTGCACTCTCAGCAAGACAAATGTACATAAATATTTAAAGAAACTGAAACAAAGTTAAATGGCACATCCAAATAAAATAAATTGTTTCAATGTTAGGTTAGGCAGACTTTACTTTACTATCCCAAATGGAAATTTGTTTGCAGGAGAAAAATACAAAAACTAAGACATTGTTACACAGATACAAGACAATAAGCCAACAGCTGACAAGTGATATTATTATCAGTACACAGTCAAGATTAGCACAAAGATGAATAATCACCTTTAACAGTACACAAAATAATAATTTAGAATTCAGCATTTAGCAGCATTCCTCCAAGTAACAGAAGTCAAAATGCTTATAGCTCCGGAAGTAAATTCTTAACTCTGTTGCTCTTTACTCTCAGTATACCTGAACCTGCAGCCTGATGGCAACAAGTGACATTTAGAGGAAAGAATACGGCTACTGTCTGACAGAAATATGTCGTTCTCCTTTCTAACCTGGTTGTAATTCAGCTTGGTGATCTAGGTCTGCTGCAAACCATTCATTTTATTGATAGTTTTTACACTGTTTTGAATATGGTTTATATTCATAATACTGAGGTTACCAAACCAACAACAACATTTATTTCTATAGCACATTTTCATAGAAATGATGTAGCTCACAATGCTTTACAAGATGTCAAAGAAGTAGTTAAATGATAATAAAAACTAATTAAAATTAGATAAGAATAATAATGCATAAATTGTAAACTCAAAAATGATGCACACTTACATAGATATTGTGGAAGAATAATTGTAGCATAGCATTCATCTTAAAGAAATAGCATAAAGGGTTAATTAATGTCAGAAACCTTTGAAGGCATATCAGGAAACCAGATAAAGGTCAAGTGAACAACAAAATGTACTGAAAGATGACTAAGAGACGACTAAGAAATCAGCAGGTGTCCTGTAAAACAACTAGAATGGATAGTTGTTATATGCACAGAAATTTCAAGGTTGGCGACTCAATTCAAAGGTATAAGAAAAAACAGAATATAATATAACAGACTTTTATTTTATATAAATCATTTGGGAGTAAACCAACAAACCAACTAGAGTAAAATGTATGCATGGATTAACACTGTATGTAAATTTCATACTTTATAAAATGAACCTCTGTTCTTTGTTTCGCCGATCATTTTGACCATGCTGTAATAGACTGCTTTTGAAGAATGCTCCCTCAAAGGCATTTTGCGAGGAGTAAGTAAAGAAATAAGGACAACTTTTCTCCTGCCTGATAACTGATTTGTCCTGTTAGAGGATGTTTCTTTCTTTAATAAGATGTTAAATTTCTACAACAATATATAATTAAGAGTAACAGAATCCCTAAATATAAAATTGGTTTCTTAAGTCTCTAAATAACAGGTCAGTTAAAACATCAGATGGCCAGGGTAGACAAAACAAAAAACCCTGGAGTAAAACAAAAACAAAATCTTCTGGGGTTCCAGGTTAAAATATTGACCAGCCCCCTGTTTGACATTCTAAATAACATAAATAAACATAAATAGTTTTTTTATTGTTTCTTTAAAGGCTTCATCTTAGAGCAGGTGTGAGCAGCAACATTCCTGGCTGGCCGCTGTGGCTGCAGGTTTTTGTTCCAATCCGCTTTCTTAATGAGTGGTCAAATATTGCTGTTGACACACTTATTGATCAGGCAACATTTTAATGCTTTATTTTATTTGTGTCATTTGTTAATATTTCCCACCCTTAATTGCTTATTTCAGTCTTAAGCAGCTGCATTCACTGTTTTAATTGCTCCTTATTAGTAATAGGATGCAAATGACAAAGGAACCAGCAGTTCTCCATGTACACCTATGTGAAATTATTGTTAACTATCTGGTTTAATCAAATATTTAGAAGGAAACTGAAGAGATAAAAGTGAAGGAGTAAGAATTGCTCATCCATTCAAAATTTATTTGGATGATATCCTTGAAAAGGAAAAAAAAATCTATATTATAAGAATAACCAGACATGGTAGAGTTAAAACACTAACAAGCCATGAAATTAAATAAGATCTGTTATTGGGAAGGATTGGCTTCTAATTAAGCAACAGGTTTGGAACAAAATCGTTGTTGGTCACCACTGTCTTAGAGGATCTGACGCAATGGGTCTTGTGGCAGGTTGGGGTATCTGCTTTCATTTAAACAATCAAACATCACATGCGACTGCACAGGACTTTGTGTAATTTCTCCAACCTATCATACACATGCCCACTAGAATTTAATAAAATATGACCGATTGTTTTTTTTTGTTTGTGGCACAGCTTTAATTCTTTTAAACTGATGGGAAAAACAAAATTAATTTTTTATAAATGATCATTCAGTGCATCTAATCTTTTTGGTTTGATGATGTTCTTTTAAACAGTGAGCTAGAAGAGTGTGGACTACCGGGGCAATGCTTGAAGTGACGTTACTGGTCATCATGGGACATTCTGTGGGTGAGAGAACAGAGACTGTTAGTGACTGACTGAGCTTTCCTGGTGTTGTGCTTATCTTAATAGTGCCGCGTAGATGCTCCCAATGCATGTGTCTACATTCATGCAACAACAGGGTACTAAATACATACTAGCCTTCACTGTCCAGGCAGTCACACAACAAAATCATTATTGAGAGTCAATAACTCAAAATGTCTGTATACTCCATTTGTATAGATGAGAAAGCCAAGAAAGCTGCTGAAAGTGATAATGAGAAGGCACAAATTCATATTGTCAAATGTGGCATCGTTTTAATTATAGTACATGCTGGTGCTAACCTCTTTGGGAGTGATCTCCCTCCAAACCTACACATGTTGCAGCAACGATGCCAACATCTGTGTAATATATGGATTCCAAAACTATCATTTCAGGGTTGGCCATATTATGTTACTGTAATTTTCATAATTATGGGGGCATTGGACTATCAAAGATAACAGAAAACAAAATTAAAACATAAAACCTTGATGGGGGACACATCATCGTACAGCTTTTGTAAGCAATTAACAAAAAAAATGTATAATTGCAGACTTAAAAGAAGTAAAGGCAATGGTTTTAGTCCATATTTACTATACAATAAAGGGTAACCCTTCACTAGTGGAAGTATTAATTATATGTACATTAGTGGAAGTATTAATTATATGTACATTATTTATAAATGATATTTTGGTTCTTTCACACCTTATTCTTTATGGTATCTAAATATTTAATGTGAAATTTTTTAATTGCTTTATTTTGTTCTGTTAGTTTTATAATACAAGGTGATGAATCAATCCATTCTTCTGGTCATTCCTATTTCTTTTTTTCTTACTGCATTGACATCTTGAACATAATTAAGTGAATCAGTATATCTTGTGAATTATAAAGAAATACAAAGTTACATTTTCCTTGTATGAATGTGTTTTCAATGCAGAACTTATTTACTGGCAAGGCCTTTCTATTAATGACAAACATATGTGAAGAACTAAAGTTTGGTGTGGTAAACAAATCTGTGAGCCAGCTAGGGGCAGTAATTAACGACACAAGAGATGCTACATAAAAATGCCAGGATGTAAGGAACAAAGTCTCTGAGGCTTTAACTTAGCTTTACTTTCTCTCTTTCTGCTCACTCTCCCTGTGGTTTAAGGGTCTTGTTTTAAACCTTCTTTGAAAGTGAAGCTTAGTTGCCAATGAGCTAGGAGGAAAAGGGTCGCAGCCTCACACTGTGCAAGAACATGTCATGTTAATTGAAAAAGTCCTGTTTATATTGTTTGTGGGCTATAATATACAGTATATGCTGTAGCCTGTGATGCTTAACATACCAAAATATAAATTAATACCTGTGTATTATATATAGAGTTGTACAGGTGAGGTAAAAAATCTAAATTAAAATCAATAGGTCCATTAGGAGCATGCCATGTTTTGGGGTAGATTTAGCCTTATGAATGTCAAAGCAGTGTGAACAGTAATCATAACTTGCCCATTTTACAAATGTAAAATTGTGGATTACAAGTTAGGGAAACATGTGGTCATAGCAGATAATGCTGAAGCTAAGCTGACATAATATCTTGTTGAGCTCAGTAGTCTTATTACAATTAATTTTGCTTGAAACAGCGCAAAAGAAAATAATCGTATTTAGAGCTTAAATGGTATGAGCTATGATATCAAATTATCATATAGCATTAAGGCAGTAGAGGCACTCTGAGGATTTAAATGATTTCAGGAAGCTGAAAATGGGGTGATGCTCCTTGGTTAGATTTGCTTGTTTTTTTTCTCTTTAATTGAAAAACAGTTTTACAGGTATCTGAGTGACTGAAGAATTAAAATCATTACATTATATTGGATATAGTGGGTTGGATAATGGATGGATGGATTTATGGACGATTGGAGTTCAAATTATAGCATGTTTAAAAATAATATTAACATGTACAGTATTTAATATGGGAAAGTTGAGTTTAGGTGGAGCTCATTTATGTCGTTTTATTTTCTTGTCATGGAGATTCTATATGATAATAGGCTGACCACGGCACCCAAGACTTGTCATGTTCCTTATGAGAAATTCTTACAGAAGATGCTGAGAATTTTCATTCTTCAAACACATGTTGTCTCTGCTCCGGCTCTTACTCTAGTTGGCCATTTCTGGTACAACACCTATGCGAGATTCCCAAGAGGTTTTTCTCATAGTGAATGAGTAAAAGAAAGAAAGAAAGAGACAGAGAGAGACAAGGGTCATCTGTAGAACAATCTTATGAGGGATAGAGAGGTCTGTAGAGATTGAGCAATTTTAAATAAGTAATTAAAAAGTGGTGCAGCTAGGCTCAGGCTTGTGGGTGTGATGCTCCGGTGCACGGTCATGGTGAGTTTGGTGAGGGGCAGCGAGTTAATTGTCTGTTTTGCATGTATGCAGTCAACTCATCTGTTCCCCTTGACATTTCGTTAGGCGCAGTGCCTTTGCCCACAGTTAAAAAAGGAAACCTGAGTAGAGAGCCGGGTATAGACAGTGAAACTAAAAGGCGATGAAGGTGGAGGTTAAACAAGGTGAATAAAGAGACAGGAGAGTGAGGCGCATGTGCAATTTGGTGTGGAATCAGGTGGTCAGAAGTGTGCTCCAGTGGAACCAAGTGACAGGCCTGTGCTTTGGGGCTGAGGAAGCAACTCTCCAATAGAACTACATTCAAAAGTTGGAGTGGCCCCATTGTGCAGTGTCTCCCCCACAGCAAAAAAAGACTGGAAAAGGAAGACATCAGTATAATTTGGTGCAGTGCCATGCAGATGTGGAGCGACTAGATGTGGTGGTCCGAACCTGGGTTTAAAAGGTTGACTGCACCTGTTGGTGGGTGTCTCTTCTTGCTGCAAGATTCTAATAGATAAATAGAGGAAATGTGGGATTTTACAGAAATATATTGAGGTTTGTGAATGTTTTAAAAGAAGACCTGCCATAGTTTTAACCTTGTTTTAAGGATTATTAATTGCTTCTTTATTTATTTGGATTTTAAACCTCCACATTTCATTTGTTTTTTTAATGGATTTTTGTTTGAAATAAGATCACTTCAGCACTTTACACGTACCTCTAGCTGACTGTATATGTTCTCATTTGCCAGGCTCTCCCTTGGTTTCGTTTTTGACAGCTCTGGGTTTAAGCTGCCAGGGACAGAGGAGCCCACCTGGACCATCACACCATTACATTGTGTGTGTGTAGGGAGTGTTTTATCCAATAGCTGTATTAGTTTGGTAAATTGTAAACAGTTTTGAGGGAGTAATCCAGGGAATGATGTTAAACAGTAGACCTGGATAAGCAGATAACATTTGATAGTAAGCCCTAATACAATAAACCAAGGGTATGATGTTAAACAGTCCACTATGAAGAAAAAAAAATCCACATACATACATACACTCATATAATTGTAATTAAAATATAAAAATGGCAGATAAGGTAATGAAATGTATAATTATGGAATGAGTTTCATTGCGAATGGATCCTACAGCAGGTAAGATCTTCTTTGCCATGCCAGGACATGATGCATCTCACAATCGTCTTTCAAAAAGTGTCGGGATCAGTTGTCTTAGTTCTTTTTCTGCTTCCTCTGTAGAAGTAAAAATGTAGAACTTGCCTTGAATGTCCACTTTCAGTTTTGCAGGATACAACAGGCTGTTATCTGATCTCGGCTTTCCGTAAGCGCTATATAATTTTGTAAAATGAGGCACGTTTAGCAGCTGTTGAGGGTGAGAAATCAGGGAAAATACAAATGTTGTTATTTTCAAATATAATCTCTTGTTTCTGTCTAAGAAGTAATATTATATGTAGTTTAAACTGGAATTTTTAAATGAAAGTCCTAGGCTTTAAGGTATTCGATCCACGTATTCGGTAAGAAGCTGCTATCTCAGTTTCCATCCATCCATTTTCCAACCCGCTGAATCCGAACACAGGGTCACGGGGGTCTGCTGGAGCCAATCCCAGCCAACACAGGGCACAAGGCAGGAACCAATCCCTGGCAGGGTGCCAACCCACCGCAGCTATCTCAGTTTCTGATTTGAAATCCTCTCCAATTATTTTAGAGAATAGTTCATCTATGAATTTCACTGGGTTTGGACTTTTACGATTTTCAGGGAGACCTTCAATTCTGATATTATTCCTTCTGCATCCATCTTCCAGTGCAGCTAGTCTGTCTCCAAGCACTTTGCATTCGGAATTTGCAGCTATTGCTTTTTCGTCAGCAGTAGACATCAGTTGTTCAGCTATTTCAATACAAATTGTGAATGTTTGCTTAATGTAAGTTTAGTAAATTTTAAAATAAGAAGCAGTGCTCTGTTGGAAAGCACTGGTGTACAAACGATTCTTCACTTTAGTTACACTCCATCCAAACTAGGAACCTACTGTACATTGGTTAGTACATCTTTACGTGACCCGTGCCATTGAAAGACTGAATAACAGATAACCTTACTTTGTTACTGGATGCTTAGTGTGCAGCAGTTGGTGAATATGATGGCAATGCGTGAGTCAGGTAGTAAGAAATGGAAAGAACAGAAGATACAATTATAAAACATGCAAAATAGAGTATGTACCACTGAGTGCCAAAACCAATGATGAGATGATACCCACTTAGCCAGTATATCCACTTAACCTGCTCATCACAGTAACAATTCTGTGGAGGCAACTGAGGTTGAAGTTGTGAAAACAGAGTATTTAATTGGTTCAAGGTAGTTAGGAATAATTCTGATATGAATGATTTTTTTGATCCTACACATTGGCCAGACTTAATTGTGCTGATATCCATATTGTTATCTTGTTTAGCTTTTTTGTTACCTTTTTCTATGTACATATGTTGTTTGGCCTCTTCAACATTTTCTGGATTGGGGGATTTTAATTTAATCTGTATGATAAGTGGTCTTCTTTTATAAACATAAATGATGAATCTGGCAATTTATTTTCTATATTATTAAGGTTCAGTTCTGATATTGAAATACACATTTATGTATAGATAAGATTGACATAATCCATACATTGTTTTTTTCCTTCACTTTTTTTCTTTTCTGAAGTGCTTTGGCTTTTATAGTTGTAGTAATGGCACATGGAGTAGATTAGAGGTAGATTTTATGATTCTTGATTACAGCGTACAGATTCTTACTGAGCAAGTGTAGATTTATATTCTTGACATTTAGATTCAAGTGGACTTAATACTGGAACAGATACATAGTAGTGAAAAGCAAACCCTTGCAAATCAAAGATTTTACATTCCCAAAAACCAATGCACGTCATTTCACACTGGTTAATTATTTTCACAAGGTGGGCTCTTGCATTGTGCCTAGATTATGATTAGTCCATTCCAGGTATAAAGGGTGAATAAGGGGGTCTTTACTCAGAGTTTTGATTCAAGTTGCAAGATAAACCTATGATTTAAATTTTTAAATAACTAGTAGTCTAATAAGTTCATATACATTTTCCTATTACTCTGTGCAGGCACTTGCACATTGGCGGGTAGTGCTAGTTGGGGCCATGTATTGATTGCACCAACGTACCCAGTATGGGAGAACTACCATTTCAGAAGGCATTTCCTTTTGCCAGCATTCTGCCTATTCACTTTTATATCAACAATGCAATATATAGAGATATAAACACATTAACAAATCATATAAAATATGCTTACGTTTCTGATTGTGGAAGTTATTTACTGTATTCAACAAAAAAGTTAGATTTTTAATCTAAACAGAATATAGTAAATAATAATATGCATTATTTTGAAAATATACTGCTCAAAAAAAAATTAAAGAAACACTTTTTAATCAGAGTATTGCATCAATTCAATGAAACTTCTGGGCTATTGATCTGGTCAGTTAAGTAGCAGCGGGGGTTGTTAATCAGTTTCAGCTGCTTTGGTGTTAATGAAATTAACAACAGGGGCACTAGAGGGGCAACAATGAGACAACCCCCAAAACAGGAATGGTTTAACAGGTGGAGGCCACTGACATTTTTCCCTCCTCATCTTTTCTGACTGTTTTTTCACTCGTTTTGCATTTGGCTACAGTCAGTTTCACTACTGGTAGCATGAGAAGATACCCGGACCCTACAGAGGTTGCATAAGTAGTCCAACTTCTCCAGGATGGCACATCAATATGTGCCATTACCAGAAGGTTTGCTGTGTCTCCCAGCACAGTCTCAAGGGCATGGAAGAGATTTAAGGAGACAGGCAGTTACTCTAGGAGAGCTGGACAGGGCCGTAGAAGGTCCTTAACTCACTCAGCAGGACCGGTATCTGCTCCTTTGGGCAAGGAGGAACAGGATGAGCACTGCCAGAGCCCTACAAAATGACCTCCAGCAGGCCACTGGTGTGAATATCTCTGACCAAACTGACCAAACAATCAGAAAAATTTCATGAGGGAGGTCTGAAGGCCCGACGTACTCTAGAGGGCCATGTGCTCACTGCCTGGCACCATGGATCTTGACTGACATTTGCCATAGAATACCAGAATTGGCAGGTCCACCACTGGTGTCCTGTGCTTTTCACAGATGAGAGCACCTTGAGCACATGTGATAGACGTGAAAGGGTCTGGAGAAGCCGTGGAGAACGTTATGCTGCCTGTAACATCGTTCAGCATGACTGGTTTGGTGCTGGATCAGTGATGGTCTGGAGGCATATCCATGGAGGGACACACAGACCTCTACAGGCTAGACAACTGCACCTTGACTGCCATTAGGTATCGGGATGAAATCCTTTGACCCATTGTCAGACCATATGCTGGTGCAGTGGGTCCTGGGTTCCTCCTGGTGCACTACAATGCCCGGCATCCTGTGGAGAGAGTATGGAGGCATTTCCTGCAGGATGAAGGAATTGATACCATTGACTGGCCCCCATGCTCGCCTGACCTAAATCCAATAGAACACATCTGGGACATTATGTTTCGGTCCATCCAATGCTGCCAGGTTGCACCTCAGACTGCCCAGGAGCTCAGTGATGCTCTGGTCCCGATCTGGGAGGAGATCCCCCAGGACACCATCCGTCGTCTCAATAGGAACATGCCCAGACGTGGAGGCCATACAAACTATTGAGTACGATACGGAGTTGCTGCTATGAAATTTCGGCAAAATGGACTGGCCTGCAGCATCATGTTTTCACTTTGATTTTCGGGGTGTCTTAGAATTCAGCCCTCTGTAGGTTGATAATTTTCATTTCCATCAAATGATGTGGCATCCTTTCGTTCCTAACACAGTACCCAGTCCATATTAGTATAGATATCCAGCAGGATTGAGATCTGATGTGTTTTCAAAGTGTTCCTTTAATTTTTATAAGCCATCAGTAATCTTCTGTCCACCTATTACAGAATGTCATGTCATTTTCTAACCCACTTATTCCAGACCAGGGTCAGAGAGGGGTGCTGGAGCCTATCCCACATAGCATAGGGTGCAAGGTAGGAACATGCATACTCACACTTAGACACCAAAGAAGCACACAGGCCAATTAAGAGTCATCAATTCATCTAACCTGGGGGGGGACCAGAGCACCACAGGAAGAAAACCAAGCAGACATGGAGAGAACATGCAAACTTAATTCAGGGAGGGCTCAGGATGCTACTGTGCGTCACTGTGCCATCCATCCATCTATTAATTTTTTCCAAATCAATTTTTTTCCAGTACAGAATCACAGGAACTTCAAATGTATCTTGCCAGTATCAACACTCAGACATGAAAAAACTGTTGTTAGCATGAAAGTCTATCAAAAGGGAGCAATCACACCGTGGGAATTATGGCATTACATTTAACCTAACCTATCATTTTTGGGATGTGAACAGAAACAAGAGAACTTGTAAAAAAAGCCATGCAATCTCTGACAGACTGTTCATTTTCACACAGACAATAAACAAATCAGGCAAAAAGAAGTCCCTTGAGCTGAGGCACACTGCTAACCACTGCTTCACCTAGCTGCCAATAAAAAAACTTTATGTAACTAACGCTGAAAACTGTTCACCAGATCATGCTGATTCTAATTTATTATTTTGTTGCTTTGTTGTGTCTTTGAAGTGGTCAATACTTTATATATCTGTGTGTAACTACGATACAAATCATGAGGAAGAGATATTCCATACCTTGGCAGCTGTCATTCAGTGCCTAGGTGCACCATACAACTTTGCATCCAAATCTAAATCTATTTAGGTCACCCTGGGGGTGGACAGTTCTCTCAAATGAAATAATTATTTGGCTACAATGTTGCATGTTTTTCATATTTATAGTTCTGCTTTCAAAATGGACTTTCTCAGTGGGTATTGCTTGCTGGCTGAAGAAGCTGTGAATGGAAATAGATTCATATAAAAAGTAAAGAGCCTAGTATAGGTGTTAACATATGCATTCTGAAGCCACAGTTTCCTTCATAAAAAAAACTCCTGCGGTGTTAATGTACAATAGGTACAATGTGTAGAAAATACGGATGTTATTGAGGCAGAGGTACACAAACATGTACAGAAATCTTTTAGACCTCCTATTTAAATATGTCCATTACAATTCTTTTCCTGCTAGTATGCAGTCTTAAATACTCTGGCCCTAAATATTAATTCCTATTTTTTTTCAAAGTTTTCAGTTAATGGGAGCACATAATCAGGAATGAGGAGTACCATCAGGTAAGCTGATTTGAATTTTCTAATAGTTAAAATGAAGTTCTTTATTTTAATACATTCTTATTGTCCTGGTGTCGGAGAGTGGCGTTGTGTTGGTTGTCAGTTGAATGCTAGGGTTAGAATTTCATTGTCCTCTATACACGCGACGATGCTACTTCTACTTCTGCTGCACAAGCCAAGAGCTACTGTACAGCTGCATCTTGATTTCATTATATTTGAAAACCTGAAGATAGTCTAAAGATAATATGCCTATTTGATTGCAGGAGGTTGCCTTAAATAGTCTGTAGTGTGCACTTCGGTACTTAAACTAAGCAAATACAGGTTCAGACATTCTTTTTAAACAGTTCTCTTCACGCAGCCTGCCGTGGCATCACTTGAACTCAAGTGGATAGCAGCACAAGGAGCACATTGAGAAATGTTAAAATTTACATCCTTAAGCTTTCAAGCATTGCATTAAAAATGAGAGTCAACAAAATGCAGTATTCATTTGCATTTACACTACCACACAAGCATATTATTTTGTTAAAATAAAGTTTACCTTTAAAATGGCTGTTAAATCTGCAGTGGCAGGCTGCTGTAAAAGACTCATTTCACGGCTGACTGTTCTTATGAGACTTGACCGCTTACCCAGTTACCTAATTTGGATGCTAAACATTGTCCATATACTATGGTTCATCAAACAAATTATCCCTGCAGGTTTCACTAACTCTGAGGATGAAATGAAAACAATAATGTCTCTTTTTAATTTATACAACTCATAAATTTACATTTACTTATGCATACACCTAGTCTCAAGGTAGAGATTGAAGAATGCTAATTATTAAAAATGGAACTATCCAGGTTAAGCTGTAAGCATTGTACCCAAACAAGTCAATTTCTTTATTTGTTTATCAGTGCAGTATATTAGAAGTGTTTATTTGCCATAATAATAAAGGCATATGAACATAATATAAAATTCTCAATGCGGAATAATCCAATTAAGGTACACTAGACTCGAGATGGGAACCATGCCTGAGAAGGGCATGAGTCCATCACGGGGTCCACTCACACACACACACAGCCATAAAAGGCCAATTTAAAGTTGCCCAACAGCCTAAACTGCATATGTTTGGGAGGCATCAGGAAAACTGGTGTGCCAGTATAAAAGTACACTCAATCACAGGGAGAAGGGGCAGACATAGACATAGACAAAGAATAGCTGTGAAATTTGAACTCATAGTGCTCAAACCATGAGACAGTAGTGTTACAAATTGCAAAAGCAAAGAGGCCTGAGGCTCTTGTAATATTGTGTAATACTGTTTCTGCTCAGGAATTTGCTTGGGGTTACACTTCTTTTCATTTGCCTATCCTCTTTGAGGCAGAAGGGGCAGAATTGGATCTTGGAATCAGGTGGATTATAGGATACTCTTCTCAGCCAGTGTAGCTAAAGAAAATCCTATTAAACTATTGCTGTTATGACCTGTAAGCTTTAAAAATGTATTGTACAAATTCCTACTGGAATCCTGGTAAGTTATACATTGTTTTTGCATTTTATCACAATGTAATTTTTTCTTTCCTATGAGTGCCATAATTTAATGTTCGTATATCAGGCATTTCCATTGTAATCCTTCTCACATATAAAGGCCATCCCAAACATTGTCATTGTAACCAAGTTTGACGTATTTGCTGTTCTACAACTATTTTCTTTTGAATTTTGTGTTTACCAGAACTCTGCTTTTGTTATTTTCATTATCATTTTTTGATGGTGCTTTGGCTTCACATTTTAACTTCTGTTTTTGCATCTCCCAAACATCTTCATTTTTTTCCCACTGTCTCTTGTGAGTCAGTATAACTGACACCAAATGTGGACTTCTAACTGAGTGGGTGCCCCCCTGTGCAATACCCGGTTCTCTCTTTCAATCTAGCAAGAGTTATCCCTCTCCAGGGTGAATCCATGTCAAACCACCTTTTCTGTTGGCTGAGTAGTTCACTCAGGGTGATGCCCCCCTTCACTTCTGTCTGTCCTCCTTCGGTGGCTGCTGGATTAGAACTCTGAGCCTTTGGATTATAAAATTCTCTTCTCAGTCAGATAAAGAACTCTTCTTTGTATGTGCTTCCAAATAATAAAGCAACACACAAACTTCAAAAGATGAGTCTTCAACTCAATGGAGCTAAATTGAAAAAGAGTACGTTAGCTATTTGGAGTAGCAGCAAAAGGAACCCATCTCCTGTATCTTGTCAATTGCCAGGCTTCTTAAATTGCCTTAGGCAATCTCACCAGTAATTCTTTCCAAAAGATTCACTTGCATAAGCTCCAACCATGTTGTCTTCCACACTTCTGCACCCTAGCTTGACTGACATACTTACAATGCCTCTGCAGACATATGAAAAATTTTCACTAATTATAATTACCCATATAAATAGCTGAGGAGCATTATTTATTTATCTCCAAGGATTTTTTCCTTCATTAGGGAGACCGATAAAATCTGAGCGTTAAAATATTTAACAAAAACACCACTCTATCAAGGGCCATAATATTACTGCATAAGGAAGATATACCTCAAGAGAAAATCTTAATCAAGAAAAAATCCAAGTAGTACTTATACAAAGTTAAAATGAGCACAAAGAATCATAGATGAAAGACAGATGATTTACAAAAAGGCCATGCAACCAAACCATTTTCTTATTACAAGACTAAAAAGCTTGCTTCTTAGATCTGATGTGTCAATTCAAGAATGCAAAAAATTTAATGAATCATCTTGTAAAGAAAATGAAAAAGGCAGAAATAATAAAGACTTGCTTTTCTTGCTGAAATAAATTGACAAAATCTAGAGTTTTTAAGAGCAGCACCATGCTCTCTGCACATGTTAAATTTGATACTAAAATGTTGGCAGTAGCCTGAACTTTTCTTAGAGACATAAGATGTTGAAATTCAGGAATCTTTGAATATTTTTCAATATCTTTCTTATGCTTCTATAGGTGCACCATTCCTCAGCACCAAGTAGTTCAATGCATCCTCATATCACACCTCAACTGGAACAAAACTAAGAAATCAAAATTTAACTTGGCACAAACTGGAAAACCTTAATGAAACAGCAATGGGGGGACTAATAAAACAATATGCGGTGCTACAAACACTGACAGACCAAAATGCTTGCTATAGTGTTTATTGGCTTATAGGTGCTATGGCGACTATAGTGTGCCCAAAGATTAGAGGTGAGCCAAGGTCAAAGCCAGAGTAACTAAAACTAAAACTAAAGGGCAAGCACAAAATCAAACGTCACAAAAACAGCTGCAGTCAAAACCAAAATCCTCATGCCATGGCCTGCTTCATAAAAAAGCTAACTACTGCCATAGTTTCAGTTGTATAGAATATCTACTGTGTAATATATAACCTACCATGTATACCCAATTTTGCCATAACGTGAATTGGAATGTGACTACACACGGACAAAATGATACTAAGTAAACAAAACAAGACGGTGATGAGAATCAAAATTTTGAAAACAACACTTAAAATTGATGTTTAGGTCTGTGTTTTGTCTTGGTAGAGTTCTATATTACTCTACTTTCCTCTTTTGTATTCTTTAATGTGTAGCCATAGACTTACCACTGTTTATAAGGTATTGTACTCTATAACTTCTCCCCACCTTCCCTTCTACATTTATAACCTCGGGGAATTACATAGAGTAAAAGACAAGCAGGAGTTAAGTTACAACTTAAATAAGGTATTATTGATATTATTCATAAATAATAACAAGGAGCAGAGTACATTTGCATATTGGCAACCATACAACCTGATAAATGCTGATGTGTAGTTTCAGGTGGCACACAGACTTGTTAGTTACTTAAAATGTCTCTAATTAAGTCATCATTTTTAGTCAGCTTTCTTCAGAACAGGCCGCATGTCCATCTCAATATGGCTGCCGAGTTGTGCTTCTCAGTGTGGTCTTCTTTTCAGTCCATGGTGTGTGAGATGCTCCTTCATCATGATGGTGTGAGAGATTGAGAAAGGGAGGGGTAAAACAACCGAAATTATACATTCTTTGTCCAAATCCTTCACCAACAGGGTGTCATGCTACAGAATGGCTTCTAATTCAAACCAATCCCATACAGCCAAATTTCAGACCAATGGGGACACACGATACTTTCACACCTTCCTCCAAAAGCATTTGTTGAGGTGATGCTTGCCAGCCAGGGGTTGATTGAGAGAGTCCTGCAGAGAATCACTTGCCAAACTGTTTTTCGGCGTCCTAAAAGGGGGGGTGTAGTTAAATATCAAAACACTGCTGTTATTATCAATGATATAACACTAATGTTACATTGCTTTGTCTAAGTTACAAATAAAGACATTCAAACTATTTCTCAACTTATATACAAAATTTCACACCACAACAATCTGTAATGAAATATATAAAAACCTAAACCAGACACAAACCAACCACATACTAACGGCAAAAAAGCTACAATATGGTCATTTTTCTGCCTCACTCCGCGCTGTCCGTGCAACGCGGCCGCAGAGAGCTTAAACAACTCGGCACATCCACATAAAAAACGACAAGGGGTGAGCGAGCTTTCTTGAAGGCTTTTACTGGACGTACCTCGTTGTAAACTGAAATATATACAAAAGAAACATACAGTCATTTACAGGTGTACAATCAAAGACGATAAAGAATGATTTACAAAGCAATGCAGTACATAGCAGACAGTGTACATTAAACAGTAAAGCTTTAAAAGACATTTACAAGGTGAGTGGTTTCCACGGTTGGATCGAGACAAAGAGAAGCGCGTAGACAGAGGTTCAAATGCTGTGTAGCCCAACTAACCAGACCCAGGGGTTTATATACGCTAAGGATACGTTTTGGACGTGACCAAAACAAGAGATAAAGGGTTGCCTACGTGAGAGACATGGGGTGTATTGTATTCAAAGGTTTATTAGGGGACCTACGTGCTTTACGTGAGTTTCATAGACTTTTATAGCGCCTCTGAGAGTGTGGGACGTGACTGACTGGTGTGTTAATAAATGACAAGATGAAGGGGGAGCACAGTTCAACAAATAACAGTCTTAACTAACAAGATGTGGGGCAGAACACTCCCCGTCTGATATAATAACATTATATCACTAAACAGTACATAGAGGCAAACATTGTGTTAACTTAGAACTTATCCATTTTCCAGTAGAAAGATTTTTGTGATACGCCTGATAGAGCTTCTGGAGTTGCCTTGAGAGACAGTCTTAACTTCTATTTTTTGTTCTGTACCATCACTGCTAGGGAATACCAAGGTGACAAATCCCATTGGCCATTTATTGCGTGATAGTGGAGTCTTTTTCAACAACACAATGTCTCCTATTTGTATGCTCTGCAAAGCGGAAAGGTATTCAAGTCTCCAGAGTGTCCAGAATTAATTTGCCAAGGCTTGCACTTGTCTCCACTGGCTTTTAAAGAGATCATTCTCCGTGAAACCACCAGGAAGTGCAGACAGTCTGATCCATGGCAACATGGAGTCAAAAATTGTCCTCAGTACATCATTATGCTCAGACTTGATCAAAGGGGCCAATGGTGTTGGCTCCCCGCCGTAAGTCACCCTTTCTCTCAAGCAAAGGTGGTTGTAGCAAGGCGTGAAAAGTGAAGGTCGCTCATTTTCCAGCACACTTGTTTTGAAAGTACAAACTGCTGGCTTGTGAGCATTTCCGAGGCAAACTTTGCCTATAAGAACCCAACCTAGGTCAAGTTTTTGAGCAAACGGTGCATTATGAGGGCCATTAATTTGCTGCCTCACTTTGTGCACTCTGATGATGTCTCTTCCAAGCAGTAGCAGAATATGGGCATTAGTATCCAATTCTGGGATGTGGCCTGCCACAGACTGTAAGTGAGGGTGGTGACGTGCTGCCTCTGGTGTTGGTATTTCAGTGCGATTGTTCAAAATCTCGTTGCATTCGATAAGTGGAGGCAGGGCTATACCTACTCCTGCATTCATAGCCTTTATTTGGAAGTCAACTGCTTTCCTGACAATTATGTCCATAACTCCAGCACAGGTTCGTAGAGAGTATGTGAATGGGCTATGCTTTAGAGGAGGGGTCTTGATGTGATGATCAAGCAGTTCTGCTTGGTGGGGCAGTCTTGGGTAAATGGCACATGCCGACTGTGATGACTCTCTTTGAAGAGCTTCACTTTCTCCTGCCTGTACCTTTGTAGAAAATGGGTGGTCACCTGAGATGTGTGAAGGACTCCTCAGCATGATGTCCTGTTGTGCTGAAGGTGATTTTTCCACTTCTTTGTGAGTAGGTGAGTTGGGCTGAGAGATGACAGCGTCAAGTGTGAGCCATACCGTCTGCTCCTGTAAATACTCTGCCATCCTTCCCTCATGTGCTGACTGTGATGACACTCTTTGGACATCTTCACTTTCTCCAACCTGCACCTTTGTAGAAAATGGGTGGTCACCTGAGATGCGTGAAGGACTCATCATGACGTCCTGTTGTGCAGCAGGTGATGTTTCCATTTCTTTGCATGTAGGTGTGTTAGGCTGAGAGGTGACAGTGCCAGATGTGAGCCATACCGTCTGCTCCTGTAAATACTCTGCCGCCCTTCCCTCATGTGCTGACTGTGATGACACTCTTTGGACATCTTCACTTTCTCCAACCTGCACCTTTGTAGAAAATGGGTGGTCACCTGAGATGCGTGAAGGACTCATCATGACGTCCTGTTGTGCAGCAGGTGATATTTCCATTTCTTTGCATATAGGTGTGTTAGGCTGAGAGGTGACAGTGCCAGATGTGAGCCATACCGTCTGCTCCTGTAAATACCCTGCTGTCCTTCCCTCATGTGCTGACTGTGATGACACTCTTTGGACATCTTCACTTTCTCCAACCTGCACCTTTGTAGAAAATGGGTGGTCACCTGAGATGCATGAAGAACTCATCATGACGTCCTGTTGTGCAGCAGGTGATGTTTCCATTTCTTTGCATGTAGGTGTGTTAGGCTGAGAGGTGACAGCGTCAGGAGTTACATACTCTGCTGTCCTTCTGTTAACTTGAGATGAACTTCGGCGGTTGCGGATCTCATGATTTAGTTGACTTGTCGCAGCTGCTAATACTTCAGCTTCAGCTACTGGGGCAGCAGCTTCTTTTTCGGACAGAAGAGCCTCTAGTGCTGCCGCCAGTACAAGTCTCTCTGCCTGCATTCTTGCTTGTTCCCTTTTAATGGCAAGCTCTTTCATTAAGAAGGATGCGCGTACACACACGGCTTCAGCCAATGCACGAGCTTTGGCTGCAGAACTTTTTGCTGAGGTGTTGGTATAGCGCGTGTGTCTTGAACTGTCTACAGAAGCAGCGTCGGTTTTGCATACCTTCTCCATGTTGCGCTTCAACTGGTCAGTAGGCGGAGTTGATTTAAAATATTCCGTGGAGATGCTGAACTCCGATTTGCGGTGTGAATACTGTCTTTCAGCCAAGTTGCCCAGAGATCCTCCCTTTGATCCCTGGCACGAACGTCCCTTTACTTAGCAGGTGAGGAGCAATGTTCTGCGGTCCGTCCCGCGCCGTGGAATTGCCCTTTTACTAAGTTGCCGTAGGATCCTTCTTTTGATCCGCGTGGCCAAAACGTTCCTTAACTTAGCTGTCTTAATGATTCTCTTGCAGTCTGTCCCGCGGATTCGCCTTTTTACTATGTTGCCGTAGGATCCTTCTTTGATCCGCGTGGCCAGAACGTTCCTTAACTTAGCTGTCTTAACGATTCTCTTGCAGTCTGTCCCGTGGCGTGGAATCGCCTTTTTACTTTTCTGCCTCACTCCGCGCTGTCCGTGCAACGCGGCCGCAGAGAGCTTAAACAACTCGGCACATCCACATAAAAAACAACAAGGGGTGAGCGAGCTTTCTTGAAGGCTTTTACTGGACGTACCTCGTTGTAAACTGAAATATATACAAAAGAAACATACAGTCATTTACAGGTGTACAATCAAAGACGATAAAGAATGATTTACAAAGCAATGCAGTACATAGCAGACAGTGTACATTAAACAGTAAAGCTTTAAAAGACACTTACAAGGCGAGTGGTTACCACGGTTGGATTGAGACAAAGAGAAGCGCGTAGACAGAGGTTCAAATGCTGTGCAGCCCAACTAACCAGACCCAGGGGTTTATATACGCTAAGGATATGTTTTGGACGTGACCAAAACAAGAGATAAAGGGTTGCCTACGTGAGAGACATGGGGTGTATTGTATTCAAAGGTTTATTAGGGGACCTACGTGCTTTACGTGAGTTTCATAGACTTTTATAGCGCCTCTGAGAGTGTGGGACGTGACTGACTGGTGTGTTAATAAATGACAAGATGAAGGGGGAGCACAGTTCAACAAATAACAGTCTTAACTAACAAGATGTGGGGCAGAACAGTCATTATTATCACATGTACAGATTACAGTGATTTTCTTACTTCCATTTGCTACCACTATTAGTTTGTATAACAGCTTTACTTCATAACTTACTGAAAAAAATCTTAGATTGGTACAGTACTTGCTTGCAACTTGGAATAATGCACAAAAAAGTGTCAAGTGTCAAACATTCAAAAAAGACCAAGTATTTATGAGCCAAAAATTAATTTGTTTAAAATGTTAAAAATCAGCACTCTTGAAATTAATTTTGTTCAGGCATGCCTGCCTTTGAAATTTGTATAATGGAAGTATTTGAGGCAGACACTTGTTAGTGTCATTGCATGAAGGAAATAAATTCTCACTACTCTGCTGGCAGTCAAGATCAGTGTTTCAGTTTACTAAAACTATGTGATCAGAATGAGTACAGTGGAACCTCGGTTCACGAACGTCTCGGTACACGTACAACTCGGTTTACGACCAAAAAGTTTGCCAAACTTTTGCCTCGGTTCACGACCACACACTCGGTATACGAACAAGCCAGTTTCCCGTGCTGCTGAGAGAGAGAGAGAGAGCCTGCGCGTGCAGCTGAGAGGAGAGGGGGGAGGGGGGATTCACGTGCTGCTGAGAGAGAGAGAGAGAGAGAGAGAGCGCATGCAGCTGAGAGCGAGCGAGCCTGTGCGTGCAGCTGAGCAGGGAGCCTGAGTGTTTGTGTCAGTGTTATTCAATGTTTTTACATTAGTTTACTATTACACTGTGCATTCTCTGGTGTAATTAACTATATTTGTGCTTAAAAATCTTTAAAAAAATATATTTACATACAGTTCGTACGGTCTGGAACGGATTAATTGTATTTACATACAATCCTATGGGGGAAATTGCTTCGCTTCACGACCAGATCGGTTTACGACCAGAGGTTTGGAACGAATTATGGTCGTGAACCGAGGTTTTACTGTACCTGCCTACAAGAGTCTAGCTCCTAATGAGCACAAGAACACCATAGTACAGAAATGTACAGTTGACAAAAATCAATCCAAAAAAGCAAATTACCAAAAAGCAAAGGTAACACATTAACAAATTGCCTAAACAAATTGACTGAGTTCCATTAAGAAATATTTTTTGAAAAAGTCTGAATGAGCTTGTCCCCCATCCCCCAATGAAAGGGGTCACTGCAGGGGCATATTGTGAAATAGGTAATGAATCTTATGCACTTGTCCATTAAAATGTAAAACTTTAACTCCTCAATTTCAGAGTAAACGTTTCTTAGACAAAAGTGAAAAAGTGAACACCATAAAACAACTGGCACCAACACAAGGTACAATACTATGCATAGTACCAAAAATTAGATTGTTCAAGAATAAAACACTTTTTTACAATATAACTGAAGCCTTAACAACAATGGCATGTAAAAACAGACAAAAGAGAACCCCATCTATCAGCGATTTTTTGTTCCTCGGAACCACATTTATATGTAGTTTTGCTGTTTTGTAATGTTTTTTTCCTGTCATTGATATTTTTGTATCGTTATGATGATGGCATCTTCTACACCATTTTGAATTGTGGCTTTCCTGAAAGCACCACTAAGTTGTTGGTAGCAACAACGTTGCAAAACTTTCATGAGCTAGCCATTGGGATATGATGGGTGATGTCATTATGCAAACCTTTAAAAATTGTGATGGGGTAATTACCCATTTATCTGCATGTTGGATGCCTTTCTCTGTCACTCTGCGTTCTGTTAAGAACAGTATTAATGGAAAATAAAATGCATTTCCGTGAACACTTTTGTGCTATGATGTAGTCAGGCTTCCCATGCTCAAGGTGTTTAGGCAAATGTTCAAGGTGTGTAAGGCTACTGGCACTGAAAATATTGTCAGTCAGTCATTATCCAACCTGCTATATCCTAACACAGGGTCACAGGGGTCTGTTGGAGCCAATCCCAGCCAACACAGGGCGCAAGGCAGGAACAAATCCCTGAGCAGGGCGTCAGCCCACCGCAGGGCTGAAAGTTTTGTGTAATGGTAAAATGGAGCTCACTCTGCCACTATGCAATGGAATTGATCAATACATCCAAACCATAAAGATACATAACCAAATGAAAACAATACTCTAACTCCAGTATTTTAAGCAAATTATTATTACAAACTTCATGTTATGCACGGCCAGGATTAAAATAAAATAGTTTTTGCTTATAAAGAAGTACAGTACAGTATATAGAAGTTCATCTTGCAGTCATCAAACTGTCTGGGATTCATTGTACAATTTCTGAGGTCAAGTGACCAATCATTACAGCTGAGGGTCAGAACTGGCAGGCACTTAAAAAATCCTGCTTGCAACAAATAAAATAGGATTGGTTAATCCACCTGCCAGCCCAAAAAGCTGAAGTAGGACAGTTGAATGGTTTAGAAAGTCTGCGATTTGTGTTTGCATATTTTTGTTGACATTTGGCTCTAATCCTAACCCTAATCATGTCTGATTTAAATCCAGGAATGTCATATATGGAATAACACATACATTTTGGACAAGTAATCATTTTCATGTTACATATCATAACAATATGATATGTAAGGGGTATGCAAAAACTAACAAATTCCTAATACAAGAAATTGTATAAGACGAAATAAAGAAAAAAAAAATACTCTGTGCTCCACATATTTTATAATTTATGAACTCGGCACTATCTGTCTGCCCAAAAAGTAAATTAAAAGAAGAGCTCAGACAAGCATTAGTAAATATGATCAAATTCAACAACGGAGGGCAGTAAGATATTAGTAGCTTATTCCAGTCTAACAGGGGGTTTCTCTTTTAAAAGTGCTTTTTCAGGGGGTGTGTGGAGTTTTTGTTCTTTGTTCACATATATCTTTAAGGAAACCCACAGCATTCAATATATTATGAAACATAGTATGCTCCATCTCTAAGATGTGTTTATATTGAGAATGAAAACAAAAGGCTTCCATCCAACAGAATATGTAATATTGGTCACTTTTGGCAAGGTTATTAAGGAATTTATATTTAACACCTGTAAAACATTTTCTCCAAAAATACTCTTTGAGTAATAATAAGGAGCACATTAGCACCTAAATATGTTTCTCTGAATTAGAATAAAGAAATGGTTTACAAGGATCTGACTGTGTCTCTATAATATCTCAGTGTGGGAGATTATTTTATTACCTGTATACAATGGTGATACCTCTTATTCAAAATCGATTGAAAACAAATTAAATTAGCTGCAAAAAATATTGTGAAAAATGTGTTCAGCAGAGCGGTGTTAAAACGTTCTTGACAATAAGGAAGAAAAACTGAAGCAAACAGGTTTCATGACAATAAAGAAAATTACAGAAGACAACTCAGTGTGTGGTGTGGAGTAAACAGTCAAAATAACAGGCACCTGCATTACCAGATTTTCAAAAGAAAAACATCAATGACTGCTTACAAAAAGGTTAATAAGGAAAATTTTGTACATAAAATGTCTGCAGAATGTTAAAGGTCAGAGCAGGATCTAATTACCTTACCATATACTGAGTTAAGTATGGAAATAAATATCACAAGGATTTTACTTCTTTGTTTGATGTCTCACTTTCACCAGATAAGCCTGTTGAAGCAAACAGGCTCCTCTTATATGCATTTTTTTCTTCCATCACATTATTTCAATAACACAATGTACCTAAAATGCAGATAGTCAAAACTAATAGAACTAATCTTGTAATGGGCCTTAATGTCAGATTTATTCATTTTCTAGACTTTTATTAACTTCAGAGTAAACTAAAAATAAATTGCTGAGGGAGAAACTCCAGTCAATAAAGATTGATTGAACCACTGTGTCCCGGATAATGGGCTACTTAACTGGAAGACCGAAGTTTATATGGCTTAAGAACTGTGCATCTGACATGCTCATGAGAAGCACAGTACAGAAAACTGTACTGGCACCCTTCCTGTTTATCCAGGACACCTCAGACTTTACATACAATGCTGAATCATGTCATCTACAGGAATTTTCCAATGACACAGCTATAGTTGGGTGTGTCAGCAGTGGGCAGGAGAATGAATACAGGACACCAGTGAAGGTCTTTGTCCAATGGTGCAACTCAACATCGGTAAAACAAAGGAGATAATCTTAGACTTCGAGAGGATCAGGCCCACTCTGCCTCAAGTTCTCTTGGGAGGAGCACCAAAACAGAGGCTGTATACAAGAGGGGTCAGAGTCACCTGTGTTGGCTGAGATTGTTTGGTGCAGGCCACTCCTTACATGTTTTATACTAGTCTATAGTAGTCAGTGTATGTTTCAATGCAGTAGTGTGCTGGGGAAATGGCATTAGTGCAGGTGATGCCATCAGACTAAATAAACAGATTTAAAGGTTTTTCATTTTTTGGCAGTCAAGGTGGACTCACTGGAGGAAGTTTTACAACAGAAGTCATTTAATGACTCTTACCCCCTGTATGAGGTTTTGGCTAAACAGAGGAGCACCTTCATTAACAGACAACTATGTTGCTCTAAGGAGCAGTTTGTGAGATTGGTTCTACCCCCAGCCAAAGGTGGTATTGTTCCCTGTTTGCTGAATGGTACTGACCTGGTCTAGCAGACATCTAAACAGCCAATGACTCAATGTGCAATATACTGTGCCAATGACTGACATCCCGTACTGTAAAACTGCATTTTACAAGTATGAACAGTTCTAATCACTTTACACAAAAAAAAAAAACCTACACTTTGTTAACTTACTTATAGAAAGTTCTTGTTACTATATATGCATATTTGGACCTTGTTAAAATAGTTAAGATTATTATTATATCTAATGTATATATATGGGTAATTTTTTAATCTGCTGCTATAACCCTGCAATTTATTTTGGGATTAATAAAGTATCTGACTATCTATCTAATCTTAGTTTCTCCATGTAGCAATTGCTAACCCTACATACATGGCAGAAAGAGTTCTCACAATTTGTCTTAAGATTGTTTTAGAAAAGTAGGTTAAAAATATTGATGAGAAAGAACTTTAAAGGAAAAGCATTTGAACCATTAGATGCCATATATTTGACATCAAAGGGAATATTCATTCCTGTCTTATTTTTTATGTTTATTTTTTTTAGTTGGTTTAAATTTGGCTTAATAATAGTCATTTTGTATGAAAATGTAAAAAAATTTCAGCTTCTTTTCAGCTTTCTCAATTGTTTGCTTTTGATTGATACACACATGGAGTTTATTTTTTTGTCCCAGAGACTCCAGTTTAGAAATCAAATTTTAAACGTTGTGACAGATAGGGGGCGCTGTCGTCCACTTGAACCCTCAGACCAGACACCAGACACCAGATAAAATTCCAAATGATGGATTTTATTATAATAATAATGTGCACAAAGCACCTCCACCTCCACTATACTTTCAATATTCAATAATCACAATAAACAATACAATTCTCAATAATCCTCCACACCTCCCAGCAGCTCAGTCACCCTTCCTTCCAACTCGGCTCACTGCTGGGAACTCCCACAGTCCTTTTGTACTTCTTGACCCGGAAGTGTTTCTGTCCCAGAGTCCATGTGACTTTATAACACTTCCAGGTCGAGTAAAACTCCTTTTCTTCAGCCCGGAAGTACGTCATTTCCTCTGTCCCCTTGACTGGGAAGTACTTCCGGGCTATAAGGCAAATAGAAGTCCCTGGGTTTCCCTGCAGCATCTCCTGGTGGCCCCCATGGTATCCAGCAGGGCTGTGCATAAAAACTCCAAGGTCCATGAGGCCCTGCTGGAATTCGGGGCACCTCCATGTTGCAGGAAGGGCTCCATCTGGCGGCCTGGGGGTATTGGCCGGGATAAACTGCCGCCATATCTCACAACGTTGAATCACATAGCCAATATAACAAAGGATTTATAGATTTCAAATCATACATGTCAGAGAATCACAGATTAAAACATTTGGCAAATTGAAACACCATCGACATATGATGAATTGTTCACTAGCTGCCTAAATAACAATAAGTAACATATATTTTGCACAAATTCAGAACACGCTAAATATTTGTTCTGTCATGTGGGCCTTCATTTTCTATTTTATTTTGTTTTTTCTATTCTAAAATCATTATCCAGTAACGCTGTACTAAAATGTATAAAATGAAGTGAAGTAATTGTAGAATTGCACTGAATGCCATGAGTTCTTGTATGATGAATATGTCCTATTTAACCAAAAAAATGTGTAAAAAAAGTCCTCCTTTCTTTACATGTTGCATACAGAATTGTTCTTCGTTACCATCTTGTTTTTCTAGCATGTCAACATGTCCCCATTCCTGCTGTGGTGAGATTCAGGGCTAGCTCTGACATTTTTTCTACTGCTATAAATATGGTGACCCGTGGCAGGTTTGATATTCCTCGCTAGATATTCTTTACAACTAAAAAATCTTTAGCATTGGTTAACTTCTTTACCAAGTAGTCCTTAGTGTGACACTCTTATCTTTGCCCTTTGATCATTAGTTCTGACTGTCTTCTTGGCTGTGACCTTGACTTACTCTGACTTTGTGTTTTGACCCCTTTATCATCACCTGGTCTCCCTCTTTGTACCGATGTATAGAAAATATTTTAAACTGTTGAGGTAAGAGGTCTTCTAACTTCTTAGTCTGAAGACTTATTAATGAACAGAAGTGCAGTACATGCTGGAGAACTTGGAACACTAAGCAGGACTTTAGAGTTTTCTTTTTTAGTATTATCTTTATTTGTTAACATATCTGCAAATCTTAGAAAAATAACCTTGAACCAGAAGCATTTTTATGTGCTGTGGGAAACTGCAAACTATATTGTCAACATGCTCTGCTACTGGTGCTCTGTTTGGATGAGTAAAGGAAAGAGCTGATCCTGGAGCCTGCATAAGCTGCGGTTTTAAAAACTGTCAAAGAGTTACTGTATCTCTCATTCACTATACCCTTGCTTTGTTTGAGAACACATAACGTGCAATAAAGAAGACACGTAGGAGAGGAGCATCTTATTACTATTGCTTGTACCAAATTAACCTTTAAACGCCCAGATTGTGTGTTTCTGTGTATCGTCTTATATACACCGTGACTGGTTCTAAATATAATTTACAAGTAAAAGCTTAAAAGTCAATGCCTTTGTCTAATTATTATAACCAGTGAGCCAAAGGGCTGATTTGTCCATTCCTTGTCTGGCTGCGGTCTATTAAGAGCTCAACGGGATGCCTTTTAAAATCCTGCTAAAGTTGGTAAAACTGGGCGGAAGTAAAGGTTTGAAAATTAAAGACAGCTCCTGTCAGCCAGCAGTCTGCCATTAGAGGTACCTAGGATTAAATATGCTGGGTATAATTTTGACAGTTAGACAGGTAGGAGGTTAAAGGTATAAAGCTCATTTGACATTTTCTCCTGTCCCCCAAAAGAAAAGAACCTAAGAGGTTAGTTGGTACCTTTTATGTTAGGTGATTTGATTGTAGCGCTCTTTGAACCGGCACGATTATAATATGTGCTGCACCCTAGAGCAGCAGCAAAGGAAAAAGAAAAAAATAATCCGGGGTGCGAGTGACCAATACTACTTTCCTACTACACCACCCCAAGTATAGAGACACACCAGTGAAAGCAGGGTTAAGTAAAAAAATGATTATTGGAAGACGATACACACACCTACTGTAACAAAAAATAATACATACATAACATCGTGCTGCGGCGCTTCCCACCCAACACAAATCATGGCACAAAAACACTTAAACACATAAGCTACTAATACAGAAATTTGAGCAAAATAAAATAATGTATTCATAGTCCTTTAAATATTATCTGTACGGAATGTCGAGCTCAGTCTGCGGTGAGGAACCATACTTCCTATTCTGGGAAACGTCCAGATTAACAATTCCTTGCGCTGGCCCATCAGGTCCTCTCCCGAATACCTTTCACCCGAAAGTAAAAATAATTTGTCTTGAAATGAACCCGGGTTCACCTGACGTTTTCCATGCAGTGTCAATCCTTTCCCTCTTGCCTTTTCCTGTGATGGCACCCACTTCTCTCTTGGCTCTGTGCTTCCTCTCCTTTTTCCCGCCACCCATTTGCATATTGTTGGCTCCTCCCTGTACAGTCTGTTGGCCCTCCAAGCCAGGTGCTCCCCTCCCCCTGTACAATTGGCCGGCCTTACAAATTAAGCCATTCCATTAACAATAGGAATAGGAAAAGGTACAAACTCACAGTAACGCACACATATTCCAGACGACCGTTACATGATAACATGATAAAACAGCCCATAACTGGGGTAGGAAGCTTAGGACATAAATCAGATTTACAGTCTGTTTCAAAGCTCACAAAATTAAACCTTTTGTATTCAGTGAAGCTTGCTTTTACTGGATAGAAATCTAAGAAATCAAGGTACTGAAACTAAAAGATATAGTGTATGAAACACATTATTTTATAGACCTTAGAATTATGTGCAGTTTTGGGTGGAAGTACCAAGACCGTCCACTTATATCCATGAAACCGGTAGAATATGTGAGTAGCATTTCTTCAATTACTGATAGGTGCGGAATTCCCATAGATTTACATTTTCAGTATATTATTGATATTGCTCTTCCTCTGTTTCATTTTATTTTCTTAAAAGACACTAACAAGTATATGCACAGACTGCTGCATTCAAAATACATTTTCAAAGTTACACACATGGCTTATTATACAGTGGTGTGAAAAACTATTTGCCCCCTTCCTGATTTCTTATTCTTTTGCATGTTTGTCACACAAAATGTTTCTGATCATCAAACACATTTAACCATTAGTCAAATATAACACAAGTAAACACAAAATGCAGTTTGTAAATGGTGGTTTTTATTATTTAGGGAGAAAAAAAAATCCAAACCTACATGGCCCTGTGTGAAAAAGTAATTGCCCCCTGAACCTAATAACTGGTTGGGCCACCCTTAGCAGCAATAACTGCAATCAAGCGTTTGCGATAACTTGCAATGAGTCTTTTACAGCGCTCTGGAGGAATTTTGGCCCACTCATCTTTGCAAAATTGTTGTAATTCAGCTTTATTTGAGGGTTTTCTAGCATGAACCGCCTTTTTAAGGTCATGCCATAGCATCTCAATTGGATTCAGGTCAGGACTTTGACTAGGCCACTCCAAAGTCTTCATTTTGTTTTTCTTCAGCCATTCAGAGGTGGATTTGCTGGTGTGTTTTGGGTCATTGTCCTGTTGCAGCACCCAAGATCGCTTCAGCTTGAGTTGACGAACAGATGGCCGGACATTCTCCTTCAGGATTTTTTGGTAGACAGTAGAATTCATGGTTCCATCTATCACAGCAAGCCTTCCAGGTCCTGAAGCAGCAAAACAACCCCAGACCATCACACTACCACCACCATATTTTACTTTTGGTATGATGTTCTTTTTCTGAAATGCTGTGTTCCTTTTACGCCAGATGTAACGGGACATTTGCCTTCCAAAAAGTTCAACTTTTGACTCATCAGTCCACAAGGTATTTTCCCAAAAGTCTTGGCAATCATTGAGATGTTTCTTAGCAAAATTGAGACGAGCCCTAATGTTCTTTTTGCTTAACAGTGGTTTGCGTCTTGGAAATCTGCCATGCAGGCCGTTTTTGCCCAGTCTCTTTCTTATGGTGGAGTCGTGAACACTGACCTTAATTGAGACAAGTGAGGCCTGCAGTTCTTTAGACGTTGTCCTGGGGTCTTTTGTGACCTCTCGGATGAGTCGTCTCTGCGCTCTTGGGGTAATTTTGGTCGGCCGGCCACTCCTGGGAAGGTTCACCACTGTTCCATGTTTTTGCCATTTGTGGATAATGGCTCTCACTGTGGTTCGCTGGAGTCCCAAAGCTTTAGAAATGGCTTTATAACCTTTACCAGACTGATAGATCTCAATTACTTCTGTTCTCATTTGTTCCTGAATTTCTTTGGATCTTGGCATGATGTCTAGCTTTTGAGATGCTTTTGGTCTACTTCTCTGTGTCAGGCAGCTCCTATTTAAGTGATTTCTTGATTGAAACAGGTGTGGCAGTAATCAGGCCTGGGGGTGGCTACGGAAATTGAACTCAGGTGTCATACACCACAGTTAGGTTATTTTTTAACAAGGGGGCAATTACTTTTTCACACAGGGCCATGTAGGTTTGGATTTTTTTTCTCCCTAAATAATAAACACCATCATTGAAAAACTGCATTTTGTGTTTACTTGTGTTATATTTGACTAATGGTTAAATGTGTTTGATGATCAGAAACATTTTGTGTGACAAACATGCAAAAGAATAAGAAATCAGGAAGGGGGCAAATAGTTTTTCACACCACTGTATCTTGTCTTGTGGTTTCATTTTTTTATTGTGAATTCAGTCAGTCAGTCATTTTTCAACCCGCTATATCCTAACACAGGTTCATGGGGGTCTGCTGGAGCCTATCCCAGCCAACACAGGGCGCAAGGCAAGGACAAATCCTGGGCAGGGCATCAGCCCACCGCAGGGCACACACACACACCCAGCAAGCACACACCAAGGAGAATTTAGGATCGCCAATGCACCTAACCTGCATGTCTTTGGACTGTGGGAGGAAACCAGAGCACCCGGAGAAAACCACACAGACACGAGGAGAACATGCAAACTCCATGCAGGGAGGACCCAGGAAGTGAACCCAGGTCTCCTATATTGTTATGTTTGATGACACAATCACAGTCCTGTTTTATTTAAAGGATTTTAAATAAAGCTGCCTAAATGACAATAGCCCAGTAACCCACACCCACACAATACAAGACATAAGCAAACATCCATCCATCCATTATCCAACCCGCTATATCCCAACTACAGGGTCACGGGGCAAACAACATAAATACATAATACATAAAAATATAAACATAACAGTCTTAACAACAATTACATAATAACAACAATACATGAACAATGATCATTCAGAAACAACAAAAGTAACAATAAAAATAAACATAAGTCAGGGAACAACTGTTTGCTGTAACATATAACATTATGCCTGAAAGACAACTATGGATTCATTTATTACAGCATTATATTTAGTATGATATGTCATTTTGTGATTGAAAAGTTAACATTTTATGGCATTGGGCTTTTCTCACCTTGTACAATATCATCTAGATTAAGCTCCAATTTCTTATCACAGAAATTCACAGAGTTTCTTGCTCAAATGAAGTGGCACAAACAAGTTTTGAATGAGGCAATTCTGTTAAATACCAATGCACATCACATTTGTAATTGAACAGTTTGTATATCTGGCCTTTTTCCCATTATATTATCTAACCACAAGATTGTCTGAAGTGGTCCATCAGCCATTTTAAAAGTGTGTATCACCCTCGGTTTGTGGCTTTATAAATGATTTGCTATCAAATGAAAACATCAATGATGCTCAAGACTTATCTGGCTTTATTTCTGAAAATTGCTATTGGTACGAGAGCTCTTTATTTCTCCCTGCATCTGGATTATTTTTTTCTATCTTTTGTGAGCAAGCATTGTTATCAGAATGTGAAGAAATAGGGTTCAAATGTAGTACAAACTTAAAAACTTTCTTTTTATAAACTCATTAGTTTTAAAGTTGTAACATTTCAATTGCTACACATACATGGAAACATACAGAAGTAGTTTTTAGGACACAACTATACATGTGAAATGATTATTATATGTTCAATTTTAAGCAAAGCAATACCAGAACAAAATATAATAGCTGAACAAAAATATAAGAGTACAATATTCTAAAAACACACTATCCTAGAAAAACAAAATAAATACACACACTATTTTATAAGTACGTATAATTCGCTAAAAGACATTCCATTAAAATAGTTGGAGAAATTGTTCTGTATTTCTTACAAACAAGAAGACTAAATAGTTCTTTTACAGTATATCCTACACTTTGATAAATGTGTTTTTTTTTTCTTATTAGACTATAACAAGCTGTGATCTAGCATTAGTACAGTATATGGCCACATTTCTTGTGCATATTTCAATTCTGACTAGAGTAGGTTTGTGCCAGAAAACCATTGAGAAGCAGGAAAGTATGAGGTAAGGGAGAAATGTTTAAAGACGGAAAGATCCAAAAAACAAAAAATGAGGAAAAAACAGTCCAAGGGACATTTCCCAAACGTGTGGATAAAGTTACCAGGAATTTCATGTGTACATAGAAGGCATAAAGGATGTCATTCCCAAGTAAAATGTTTTGAGGCAGGGTAGATATAAATGATGCAGGAATTTAAAATTAACATGTTAGTGTTTTGGGTTTTTGGATGCCAGAGAGATAATTCTTTGAGAAATTATTCCAGGACAACTGAGAAGTGGCAGATAGTCACAGAATCAGAAGTAACTGATAGTCAGCTTTTCCGAGAATGGCATGAAGAGTGGACCTGACTATTTAATTGAATACAAAAACAGAAGCAACTAGGACACTGGGAGAAAAGGAAGCACCATGACATATCACATATAATTAGGACTGATCTAAGCTGGAGGTAAAAGAAAAAATCGGGAGTGGTCTCCTCTAGACTTTCTTGTATACTCAGATATGGGGATGGATATTTGAGGAGTAAACTGCAAGCCAATGATAACATTTTTATAGTATGTACATTAAAGAACCATCAATGATAAATCAAATCAAATTAATAATATATTGAACAATTGTTATAAAAGTAATAATAATACTTTGCATTTATACAGCGCTTTTCTCACTAATCAAAGCACTCAGCAATTGCAGGATAAGGGCCTTGCTGAAGAGCCGAACAGAGCAGAGTCCCTATTGGCATTTACAAGATGCGAACTGGCAACCTTCCGATTGCTGGTGCAGATCCCTAGCCTCAGAGCCACCACTCCGCCTAAAGTAAAGTTGAATAAATCAGACTCTGCGGCTGCATGAATAAAAAAGTACCACTTCCGGATAGCGGAAATAGCTCAAAATTTGAGAGGAATCTACATTTTGTGCCTAATTCTTGAATACTTGGTTGACGTTAGTGAAAGTGTACTCAAGCTATCGTGTTTACATACACACACACACACAGACTCAGGGAGGTCTAAAACATCAAGATTCGTCAAAATCTTGAAACTGAATTTTTGGACGATTACAATACATTTCCTACGAGAAGGTAAATTAGACTGGGGGAGGTCTAACACGTTTAGATTCATCAAAATCTTGAGGTCAAATTTTTAGACGATTACAATACTTTCCCTATACTTCGTATATGAGAAAATAAAAAGCAGTTGAAATGGAAAACCTGGCCTGTACTAACCAATTCATTAGAAGGCCAGATTCATCAAAAATGTCAGTTTTATATCCAGATGTTTGTTCCCACAAGGGTATATAAATATAGTAACCACGTACTCTGAAGGCTTCATTCTAAATGAGTCCCTATTGCCATTTACAGGATTCGAACCGGCAACCTTCCGATTGCCAGTGCAGATCCCTAGCCTCAGAGCCACCACTATATAATAAATATGCCTAGGTATTTATTACTTATGAAGGATATGACAATACATATATCATTCTTATGTGTAGAAAATTATAGAGAATCAGTCTTTCTGCAACACACAGCACATGAAGAACACAACAAAGAAATATGTTATATTGTATATGGTCAAAATAAGGATGACCTCAATCCATAAGGTACTTTAATCTGGTTGGACAAATTACAAATAAACAGAACAATAATGAGAGGTGTCAGGTATCTAAATGATAAACAGAATTGTTGTCAAAACAAAGTAAATCTAGGATTTGTAATCAGAAGCTCCAACAAAACCCAATCAATATTGTAAGGGAGCAAACAGAACACAAAGTCAAGGGTAAGCGCAAGTCAATCACAACAGTTTTCTTCACAGCTACATAAATGGTGCTTTAGAATTGTAAAATCCAATAGCCACTGCTCACAAGGATCTGTCTGTAGACAGAAAATACATATGGGACAGCTGACAGGCACAAGGTACAGGGTATAATGTGTATGATAGTGCAGCAGCCACAAAATAAACCTTATATATTGCAGCTTTGAAGAACAGCATGCTGTACATTATGAGTGACTGCACATGACATTGTATTAGGAACAAACTCACGGTAATTCATGCATGCATTTCCTAAACAATATTAGAAATCAAGTTTAAAGGGTGACACCATAGCCATATTTAAAAAATATTAAGAGATGCAATGTCATCAAAATGAGGTTACTTTTACATGCTTTTTTCCCTTACATAATCAATTATGCTCCAAATGAAAAGAAAAAAAACTTCAAGCATCTCTCATGTTCTAGAGGATAACTGTGTCCTGTTGAGTGTTAGAGAAAATCAGTCTGAATGAATCCACCCAGTTGTCTGGCTTGCCTGCACTGTTTACCCATCTTGCTGGCAGCAATTAAGCTTGTGATATAAAAGTTGAATCATCAGCACTTCTTACTTACACTTCGCTGAACTTGACTGAAGAAGATCAATACCGTGATTATAATTTAAACTGCAAAATCAGAAATGACACTTTTATTCAAGTAGCTTAAGTAAGCAGGCACACAACTAGAAAGATCGAGATGTGAAATATTTCAATCATTTCCATGATTAAAACTAAGAACATTATGTCTTGTCCTTTATTGATTTTATTAATATGATGACCTTTTCCAGTTTTTAAACAATGCATTTGAAAATGTTGGCTCACAATGTGGAAATAAAAATGTTTTACAATGCCTTGAATAAGATACTAACACGTAACGAGACACATTGAGAAATTATGTTGCTGTTATGGAGGGTTGCCTATCTCTTATTATTAATTCTATTGTAGCTTTTCATTATGAAAAGTCTGTTTTCCCTACACTACACCTTTGTTTCAGACATCAGTCTGAAAATCCCTCACAACTAATGAAACTGCATAATCCTGTAATATTTTTATCAAGCTGGAGAAAGCACTTTTAAAGAGTGTGTTGACACGAGTCTTAGCACTAGATTACAAGCCTTCTGGGTTAACAGTTTCCAGCATTGCCTGCCTCACTAAAACAATGCCTGCCTTTTTTTCTTCTCAATGTGGAACATACCAATCAGTAGAGTCTTTCCACATATTGTAGAATAAGTTTGGTATTTTTCAAGTACAAGTTATTTCTTCACAGTCATGGAATATTTTCATTTGGCACATAAAACTGTGCTCTAAAGTAAAGAGGTTTTTTATAAACTTTAAAAATACCTTGTCTGTGGGTGGCATTGTATGCAGTGGTAAAGCTGCTGCCCCCTAGTAAGGAGACCAGGGTTTCTGACCCGGGTTCTCCCTTATGGATTTTGTTCTCCCCTCTGGGTTTCCTCCCACTGTGCAAAGACATGCAAATTATGACTTGGCTGACATTAAATTGGCTGGAGGATGGTGTGAATTTCACGCTATATAGCGCCCGACCCGGCACAGAGTCACACTAAGGCACGTGTAAAAAGACACAGGACTTTATTTTTCTTCAGCTGGAGGGCACGTCTTCCCTGTGAACCCTCCAGCCACAACACAGTCCCAAAAGCACTTAATATACACAGAGCAAACACTTTTCCTCTGGCACCACCACTCCTCCCAGGCAACCTTGTCCTCTTCCTCCTGATTCTGGCCACGAGTGGTGGTTGCCGGTCCTTTTTATAGTCCACCTGGAAGTGTTTCAGGTGCTTGACCACTTGGGGCTGAAGAGTTGTCCAGCTGGGCTGTG
The DNA here is from genome assembly GCF_900747795.2 of Erpetoichthys calabaricus. Lineage (NCBI taxonomy): Eukaryota > Metazoa > Chordata > Cladistia > Polypteriformes > Polypteridae > Erpetoichthys > Erpetoichthys calabaricus. Next base: position 187,669,371 of record NC_041398.2, read on the forward strand.
GAATCCATGCAGCACCTCCCTGGCAGCCATCCCAGCTCCCAAGCAGGCTGTTGAGGACTCCATCTCTCATGGAGCCCTGTGGGAGGCTGAGGCATCACCGCTGGCCAGGGAGGCTGCCACCAAGCGTCCCAGGGGAGATATTGAGCTGCCCATGGTTGTTCCCCCGGAACATATGTAGCAGGGGCGTCCCGGCCGGGCATAGAACCCAGCTGCCCGCCACAGTGGGTTTGTATGTTTGCCCTGCAATGGACTGGCGCCCTCTCCAGGGTTTCTTTCCTGTTAGCCTGAATGAGCTTCAGCTCTCCCCACGACCCTAGTTTGGATTAAATGGGTTAGAAAACGACATGACCTCGACTGTTCTTGGAGCTTACAATGGGGTTGAAGGATACCATAGTCTACAAGTGAATGAAAAAGCCTTAAAACTTACAAAGTACACATGTTTTGAAGCAGAAAAGGTTTTGATTTAAGAATATGTTCCTTCCATGTTTAAAAAATCCAAAAAATAATTATTTTATCATAGATTGCTGGACCTGTTTATCAGGCGGTAAGGGTATATTTACTGTTCACATGTCTGCTCACTGCCTCCATCATGGATAGAGTTATGAATAAATGGCAAATGAGTTCTGTAGGTGAAATTCAACTATCAAATCCTCCTTCTTACCCTCTCTGAATTTGGCATCATTGAGACTACCCTCAGATGGTTTGAGTGCCAGATCCTACCATGTGTTCTTGAGAGGAGAGATTTAAAGGGTACGCTAAGGCAGCACACGGGGTTAGTGCTGGGTCCACTCCTCTTCTCTCTATACAATTTCTCACTAGGCCCCATCATTCAGTCCTATAGGTACCTATGCGGCTGTACTTCTCGTTCCCTCCAGAGAACAATGTGTTATCAGCTAGATCTCAGTATGTCTCACTGATATTACAACCTGGATGAAGGAGCACCATCTCCAGATGACCCTGGAAAAGATGGTCCTTCTTGTTATCCCAGCTTGTCCATCTATTCAACCTCCCATCTATGTTTAGCTTGACTTACTGTCTCTATTATTCGCCAAGTCTATACACAACTTTGGGGTGATAGTTGATAACCAGTTGTCCTGTATTTATATATATATATATATATATTCACGGCATTCGAAGTCTGTGTCACAATCTGATTGAATGGGTGGTTACCTACCAGGTAACGCTTGTGGTTGGCCAGCAATCTGCTAACATCCGCCACGGTGCCCTCAGTTTGTGAGGAGCAGATCATAGAATGGTTGAAATAGTTTACTGTCAAATAAATGCATAGAGTACGCGACACATGTTTCGCCCTCATTCTGGGCTCATCAGGCGTACACACTCCACTGCACTCCCTCTCGGGAATCAAAGCTCAGACGTCAGCGCCAGAGGCGATGCCCCTAACGTTGCGCCACGGCGTGTGGTTCGTTTATTTGACAGCATGTAGATCGGGGTAATTACATTCACGGCATTCGAAGTCTGTGTCACAATCTGATTGAATGGGTGGTTACCTACCAGGTAACGCTTGTGGTTGGCCAGCAATCTGCTAACATCCGCCACGGTGCCCTCAGTTTGTGAGGAGCAGATCATAGAATGGTTGAAATAGTTTACTGTCAAATAAATGCAAAGAGTACGCGACACGTGTTTCGCTCTCATTCTGGGCTCATCAGGCGTACACACTCCACTGCACTCCCTCTCGGGAATCGAACCTCGGACGTCAGCGCCAGAGGCGATGCCCCTAATATATATATATATATATATTTGGAGTTGGATATTTTGGAGTTGTTTGTGTATCTGTTGAATGAGTGTTGCGAGGCCTACCTGCTCTGTCATAATGGTGCAATCCCTATGAATATGCCACTGTAATGTATTAAGAAATAGGGAGACTGTAAAGGGTTAGGGTCTGTCCAGGCAACCCTTGAAATGAAGGTGAATTTAATAAAAAAAGGAAAGCAAAGTCCAACACAAATACTGAGCATCTAACGCCTGTTACAAGATGAATTAGCCGGCTCTTTCTGAGGTTCACTTTCTACAACTACTAATATCTCCTCTAGGAGATGCATCCTTCTCAGAGGCACGTTTGTCAGTAAATGGCAACCTATGGTTTCATTGTTCTTTCATTATTCAGACAAAACCCTGAAGTGACATCAGAAGTCATCTCTGGACTCATCCTCTGGTATGTGGATGAAACAGAAGAAGGTATTAGTGGCTGAAACCCCTCTGGTGCTTGAGGTGGAGGTGTCACCTTATCAGAGTCTTGTAGATGTTCCCAGTGTACATGGGTGTGGCAAAATATACCGTGATTGTGAAGAAATAACTTGAAAACTTGAAAAGTATTTAACTTATCCTTTAAGCACTGGTCCCATGCTTTTTTGAGTATGATTCAACAACTACTTTAGAGGTTCTGGATGACACAACATCTTGGGAATTTATGAGCAAAGCTCCTCCTATTGGGTCCAGATATTCTTACACCCCTCCAGCACCATAACACTGGTGAGGTCCAAATGGGCAGGCAGCCTTCTCCAGTACATTTTATAAGCTATAAATTATTATGCAAAGGCTATATGTTGCCCTCATGCTTGAGGAACTTCACACAAAGTGAAAAGAGTTTCCATACAATTGGGATCCTGAGTATGCAAATTACTCATGCAGTTCCAGCAGTTCCCCCTGCTGGTCAAACAAAACGTCTTGTACTTTATTTCCTTAACAGCTTATGCTAGAAGGCAGGATGGAATGACAGTCTGTCTTAAGAAATACCCATGTGTATATCTTCACGCTATGTCAGTTTTGAGTCATTAACTGAATGTGCAAAATCCACAGACAGTGATTGGGCTAGTAGATAAACCCATGTCTCTGATTCAATGAGGCAGGTAACTACTGTGCCCTACTGTATCCTATTACTACATGTTTTATACATTGGATTTTAAACATTGTTTGTCAAGTCTTTCTTGTATAATGGTCCTTCAAAAGAAATAAAAAAAAACAAAAGATAAACATCATACTCAAAACCTGATATGAAGCTTCTAACACTTTAAAATATATATGTTTATTCTTTTAGGTCCTTACCAAACTTTTCAAAAGCTTTATTTTAATATATGTTACATTCTAGAATGTCCTGTATTGTGATTTTATTTACTGTTTCAGAAACCCATGGGATACGTTGATGCGAAATGCAAATGTCGTTATTGATTCATACCAACATCCTGCATGTAATAGTGATATTGTCACATATATGTAGTGGCCTGTTGATGTCAGACTCACCTGGTATTGGCCTAATGTGTAAATGTACTGGATTAGATTACAACAAATTCTATGTGCACTCATTATAGATGTATAGTACATGCTACATGTTATAGTTAAAAAGTGATTAAACAGGTAAAAATTTACATAACAGTATGCAACACATGAGATTGGTAAGATAACTATGTCTATGACAAGGTCTATGTCTCAAGAAATGCAACTAGAGCTAACACAGCAAGTGGATTGTTTAGAATGACCTCCTGTTACCTGTAACAAATAGTGCAAATAGTTGCAGGTATGTGTAGTAAATTTGGGCTTTGTGTATGTTAAGTGTTACAACAGTATGCCATGTTTGAGGCACCAAAGGTTATTTTCAATGTACATGTGCTGCAACAAGCCTAACTAAATTAATGTAATATTTATTATGTGTGTAAACCTAAATTACTCTAATATTTATCATTTGTGTAAAATACAGACAACAGAGTTTTAGTGACATACAGTAGTAGAATTCAGCTAAATACCTGTTTTCATAGCAAATTTCCACACCTTGCCATTTTTATCTTCCCAATTAATTTCTCCTTTGTATTTGGGTGCCCCTAATAAGTCATTTATAAAAAGGATTCCCTTATGCAAAATGGTGAGATCACATAGTTTAAAAGAAAAAAAAATCCTACATCATGTCACACTCCTCAACTGTGTGTTGCTCCGTCATGATCATGAGTAGAGGAAAGAGGTGGGGAGCATACTATCCCGCTAATACATTCTCGCAGCATTCACAGGTTTCTTTAGGATTTGATTAGCAGTTCTGCCCACCTCATTTGCAAGCAATCATGCCTTAAAAGGAAAACACACAGGAAAATAATTGGCCCATGCATACAAATGAGGCCCTGCAGTTTATGGAAATAATTTTTTGTGCAATTTCTAAACCGAAATTTGCATATGACTCCAACCTGTTAAATCATTATCAACCTAAACTTAAAATAATGGTGTCAATGTATTCACTGCAAAAGATACATTCAGCTATCGGTGTTCCATGCTTTTACAGAGTACAAATCACAACCACCTACATGCATACACAGTGTTCAAAAAACCCTTTAAAATGTCTATTTGCTTACGTATCTACAATAAGGTACAGGCCATCACAATTAAGAGGAAAATCTTACTATTTAAGCATTTTATCTTTAATTTTCTAGTCAGCTATATTTTTGAAGTAATGTGGTGCCTACGGACATCTAAAGTTTATGTAAGACTATCAATGCTATCTTCTTTTAGAAGTCAGTTGCCACATTTGGATTCTTTTTAGTAATATTTAGCATAGAACAAAGTATTAGTAAAAGAATACCAAGAAACCATCCAGCCATGATCATGCATATCTACCACCGTATACCTAATATTAATCTGTTACGATAGTTACTTTTACATAAATTTAATAGTATGAGATCAAATTTGTGGACAGTTTTATCATAATTAGAGCTTAGATTTGGAGCATTGTAAATAAAAAAAAAATAATAGTAAGGAGGCTGTTAAGGAATGTGATGCAATATGTCACAGAGTGATAGATTAACCAGTCAGTTAATTAAATATAATGTGTAGCTTTTTCAATAATAGTAGAACGTTATTTAACAGAGACCTGCAAAAAAATGTAAACGTGACCCGCATAAATTAATTTATATAGATTTTTTTGATTTGCACCCTCCCCCACCATAACCTATTGTCCATGGGGGAGAAGTGAAAGCTTTAGATTCGTCAAAAACTTTTCACCAAATCTCGATGTTTTAGGGTCCCCTGATACCGAAAACATTGATATCTCAGTGATTGGTGTGTGTCTATCTGTGTGTGTGTGTGTGTGTGTTTGTGTGTCATAGAGGACAGTCTACAGCTAAAACGGCTGGACAGAAAAATACCAAACTCAAAATTTAAGCCTGTTATGAGATGACAATGTGCCGATTTGTTTTTTGAGCCAAATCATGCAAGAGAAAGAGGCACTCTAGAGGAACCCTCAAATGCAGTAATTCTGCAGTTAATTATGAATTCTTTTCATCATTTGCTACCGTAATGACCTACTTTATGATCAGAAAGATCAGCATCAGGGCAGTAAATAATTACTGAAATGTTATAAAATAGTTTGGATACTTAGTCCTTGGGCGCAAAATCTACTGACACGTCTGAATTTTTTATTCATACAGTATACAGTATATATATATATATATAGTGGTCAAGTGAAATAATGCAAGTTCCAGTTGTGGCACGCGGCTGGGGGTGGTACCCAGCCGGGACACCCAGGAGTACCGGAGGAGGGCTTGCGCCTCCTCCAGACCACGAGGGGGCGACCGCCCTGGTTGCTTTGGGAGCCACGGGTACCATGCTTTAAAGTTCAACCCTGTAGGGGCCCATGGTCACCACCAGGGGGCGCCCGGATGCCTTGGAAGCCATGGACCTCAGCACTTCTGCCACACCCGGAAGTGCTGGGGGGAAGAAGAGCAGGGACACCCAGAGTGCTTCCGGGGATGCAGCCTGCACTTCCGCCACACTGGGGCGTGTCGGTGGAAGATTGCCGGAAGACACCTGGAGCACATCCGGGTGCTTATAAAAGGGGCCGCCTCCCTTCATTCAGGGCTAGAGTCGGGTGGAAGAGGACAAGGTCTGGAGGAGAGAGAAGGAGTTGGCCTGAAGAAGAGGCATAGTGTGGTGTTAGCCTGGACTTTGGGGAAGTCTGTGGGTTGTGTGGCATTTATTATTGTAAATATAGTTGTAAATAAATGTGTGGTGGTGAATTTACCATGTCTACCTGTCTGTGTCTGAGGCTCGTTTTACACAGTCATCCATGTTTAATTCAGTTCAACGAAAATCAATGAAAATGGCTGCTATGCACAACAATACAAATAATAAACAAAATAGAAAAGCCACCAGGCTAGGTAAACAAATGTCTCTTTCTTTACCTAGTTGCAAGGAGTGCTGTCCTGTGGTGCACTTTGTTCAAAATTGAACACTTCTATCTGGCAGCTGCAGGCTTTATAGGTGGGGAACTGGAAGGGGGAGAGTCAATTGCCCTGACTGGGTGTCTTTATGGGTTGTGACAGATAAGGGGTGCTACCGAGCCCCAAAGCCTGGATACAACCAACAAATATACACTCACGGGTTCAAAACAGAGGTTTTTATTATACAAGTACCTCACAAAGGTTTCTTGAAAGGTTGCATATTCACAATTCCAATCAAATTATTCCTTCCTCCTTCCTTCTCTTCTCTCATTGTCCTCCTTCCTCCAGTGAGTTTTGCCTTCCTTCCTCCAGACTCTGCCTCAGCTGGAGGAGATGGATGGCCTCATATTATGTTGGACTTGGGAATACTTCCAGTGCTATGAATAACTGCAGCAGGATTGATTTCAGGACCTCACTAAACCATCCAATATGTTGTAGCGACAGGCAGTGTGTACAAAGGGCACAAACTTAATCAGTTCAAGCTTATGACCTGCAACTCCTGGGAATCCTTGGCTTGTGGGGAACAATTGCAAGCCCTGGTCTCCATCCTGAATGCGGTTCAATAACTTACCCACATTTCTCAGAGGCAGATTGACACATGTTGATCCATTAAGTTTAGCATGTATGCAGCCCTGGACATATACAGTAAGAGTATTACAGACCTGTTATTGCTCAGTCTCATGTGCTAACATTTAGGAGTGATAGGCCTTGCAAAAACATTTTTTGTTTGCTGCACTTGGCCATGAATACAACTCCCTGATGTCCATCCCCTAGCCTGCAGCAAGTACCTTACCCAATGAACAGGTGTGATTAGACCACAGGTTTTGCCAGAAAAGTTTATTCTTTATGGAATTCCAAACCAAAAAAAGCTTTATATATTTAATGTTCTGGTAAGCCCCTTGTAGGGAGGTGGTGGATATGCCCCTAAGAGGGGCTAGCTACATTGACTGTTTTTGCTGATTAAGGTAATAGCTATCAGCTGTTAATCAAATAAGAGGTTTATAGATTCATCTATTCCACACTTTTAAGATCACATTAGCAAAATTAGGTAGTATGTGCTGGTGGATTCTTGTATTGTTTACAGTCATACGAAAAAGTTTCGGAACCTCTGTCAGCCTGCATAATAATTTACTCTACTTTCAACAAAAAAGATAACAGTGGTATGTCTTTCATTTCCTAGGAACATCTGAGTACTGGGGTGTTTTCTGAAAAAAGATTTTTAGTGAAGCAGTATTTAGTTGTATGAAATTAAATCAAATGTGAAAAACTGGCTGTGCAAAAATTTGTGTACCCTTGTAATTTTGCTGGTTTGAATGCATGTAACTGCTCAATATTGATTACTTGCAACACCAGATTGGTTGGATTAGCTCGTTAAGCCTTGAACTTCATAGACATGTGTGTCCAAGCATGAGAAAAGGTATTTAAGGTGGTCAATTGCAAGTTGTGCTTCCCTTTGATTCTCCTCTGATGAGTGACAGCATGGGATCCTCAAAGCAACTCTCAAAAGATCTGAAAACAAAGATTGTTCAGTATCATGGTTTAGGAGAAGGCTACAAAAAGCTATCTCAGAGGTTTAAACTGTCAGTTTCAACTGTAAGGAATGGAATCAGGAAATGGAAGGCTACCGGCACATTTCCTGTTAAACCCAGATCTGGCAGGCCAAAAAAAAAAATACAGGAGCGACATATGCGCAGGATTGTGAGAATGGTTACAGACAATCCACAGATCACCTCCAAAGACCTGCAAGAACATCTTGCTGCAGATGGTGTATCTGTACATTGTTCTACAATTCAGTGCAATTTGCACAAAGAACATCTTTATGGCAGAGTGATGAGAAAGAAGCCCTTTCTGCACTCACGCCACAAACAGTCACTTGTTGTATGCAAATGCTCATTTAGACAAGCCAGATTCATTTTGGAGCAAAGTGCTTTGTACTGATGAGACAAAAATTGAGTTATTTGGTCATAACAAAAAGCGCTTGTATGCCGGAAGAAGAACACCGCATTCCAAGAAAAACACCTGCTACCTACTGTCAAATTTGGTGGAGGTTCCATCATGCTGTGGGGCTGTGTGGCTAGTTCAGGGACTGGGGCTCTTGTTAAAGTCGAGGGTCGGATGAATTCAACCCAATATCAACACATTCTTCAGGATAATGTTCAAGCATCAGTCAGAAAGTTGAAGTTACTCAGGGGTTGGATAATCCAACAAGACAATGACCCAAAACACAGTTCGTAATCTACAAAGTCAGTCATGCAGAGAGAGAAGTACAATGTTGTGGAATGGCCGTCACAGTCCCCTGACTTGAATATCATCGAAAATCTATGGGATGATTTGAAGCAGGCTGTCCAGAGGCGTGACCACAAGGGGGCTGTCGTGGGCACTGCCCCCCCAGGGACAAGCTATGCCCCCCCTGCGAAATGCTCTGTCTGTCCAATGAAAACTCCGGAGAAGAATAACATTTGATTTTCAAAACTGAGTTGCTTTCCAATCGGCCTGTTTGAATTTGGGGCATATCCGTTAGTGTCTCCTCCACTAGACAGGCACCGTGCTGCTCACGGTTCACTTCGCAGCACATTTTGCAGCACATTTTGAACCTGTTGACCACATTCTTTAATTAAAACAGTGTATACGTTCCATTCTTCTTTTATTTTCTGGTTGGTAACACCAAAGGCTATGCATAGGTGGCTTATTAAAAAGCAGACATCTTCAACCTCTGTCCTTCCGCAAGCTGCTGGCTCCATGGTTGAGCCCAGCACCGCTGCTACCAACACGGAGCACAGCGCACCCACGTCAGGAACTGAAACTCCAAAAGATGTAGATAAGCCTACACAATCCTCCAGCTCTGTGCCTGTGTCGGGTACTCCAAACCTCTGCCTTCAACAAAATATACAGTCCGGTCTGCCTGACTTAAATATGGATAGCCCATCCCAGCCCATTTTAATTAATTATCCCAAGTGTGCATTCGGAAAGACACTCAGATGTTTTAGTGCAAGCTGGTATCAGTCTCGACCATGGCTTGAATATTCTGTTGTCAGTGATGCCAGCTTTTGCTTTGCCTGCCGCAAATTTAGTGTTTCCAATTCGGACCGCGAGGACATTCACCAAACACAGCTACACTAATTGGAAAAAAGCTCTAGAAAAAGACGGTGGCGGCTTCCACAAACACGCGTCTAGTATCCCGCATGTCACAGCCATGTCTGCATGGCAAGAGTATCGGCGCTGGGCAGAGACAGGTGAAAGCATAGTTCAACTACTGGGTCCAACCCATATAGAAAAGAAAAGATATTATGTGAAAAGCATTGGGGAGGCCGTTCAGTTCCTTACAGTCAATGAACTGGCTCTGCGTGGTCACAATTACGAAGGTGGGGAGGACGGACTTTTCCTTAAGTTCTTTGATTACACAATCAAAGAAGATGCCAAACTTGCAGATATTGTAGAATACATCCCATACAACGCAAAATACACATCCAATGTAATTCAAAATGAAATAATTGAGACTCTTGCCAAAATGGTGGTAAAAGATATCAGGACCAATTATGAAAAAGCTGACTCTCCTGGACTTTGCATTAAAAGTGATGGTATCAGGGATCGCTGTAACATTGAGAATTTGTCTGTAGTGATTAGATTTGTCCAGAACTCTATCCCTGAAGAACACCTGATTGGCTTAATTGAACTGAATCAGCTTGATGCTGAATATATTTGTAGCCAAATTCTGTCACATCTCTCTGAGCTAGGTTACAGGCCAGACAATTTAGTGTGTCAGTGTTTTGATGGTGCTTCTGCCCTGTCTGGGGCAAGGGGTGGTGTCCAGGCTTTGTTACAAAACAAAGTTGCTAAGTACATTCCATATGTACACTGCTACAACCACCAGCTCCATTTAGCAGTGATACATGCAATGGAATCAGAACCTCTGGCTAAGAAGTTCTTTAACTGGTCAAATTCATTGAACATATTTTGTCACAGACATTATGTTTCACACACATACAATACACCCACACTGAAAAGACTTTTAGAAAAACAATGGACCAGTCATTATGATGTCACAAAGTCCATTGTCAACAATGAGGAAGCTATAAGGGGGCTTCTCTCAGAGGTAGCAGAGGCTGACACTGCCCCTTTTGACATTTGCATAGAGGCATGTGGTCTTTTGACCCAATTAAAAAAGCAGAATTTCTTCAATACAGGAAAATTCCTCCTTCATGTGCATGGTGTGCTTAAACCAGCCAATGCAATTCTACAGGCACATGCAGTGGATTCTATGTTGCATTCGCTATATGCCACAGCACTCATCATTGGTGTGTCTTCAGCTGCATGCGAAAGCTCTTTCTCTACTTTGAACCGCATTCTTACTCCACTCCAACGAACAATGATGCATTCAAGGAAGAGAAATTTAGCACATGAGAAAAAAATCACAGAAAATCTAGACATGAATGAATTTATTTCAGAATTTGCCAAGAGTAACTGCAGACTGGTCCTGTAGATCAGGGGTCCCCAACCCCCAGTCCGCGGCCCACTACCGGTCCGCAGCCGTCTGACAGCCGGGCCGCGAGAGAACTGCCGGCAACGGCGACTCACTCAGACTTTTCAGAACGCTTGGCGGGCGGGGCTTTGCAGCGGTGCAGAGAGAGGAGAGAGACCGAGGTGAGAGACTATTACAACAAAGTATTTTTATGGTCCCGACAGTTTCCCCATATGACATGAGTCTATAGAAATCACGTTACTATGAAGTACATTCAACAGATGCTTTCATTACAACAAAGTGACCTTGAAATGCTTGAACGAATCATCCACAGAGCAGTTAGATCTGTGGTCGCAGCTCAGTTGTGCACGTTTGCACAACGATCCCCAAACAGAAACATTGTAAAAAAATCTCTTTCTTCGAACTTTCCTTGTACTGTTTTTTTTTTTTTTTTGCTGTTTTTGTTGTCTGTGATTTTCATTGATTCCTTTTGCTTATTGCTTGTCAACATTTGAAAAACATCCATTGGAATTTAACTCATTGTCACCCTCCTATAGAAACGGCAGACACGAAAAAAAGATTGCAGTGTTAATGTTTGTGATGTGCAATCTGTTGGATTGGCAAATGTAAAGCATATGTCTTTGTTATATGCAAAAAAAGAAGAAAAATCTCAGATTGCAAACGTATGCGAACTGCTTAATAACTTTAATAATAATAGAAATGTTATGTAAATTGTGTATAAAACTGCCCCCCCCCAACCAACCAAATCCACCACCTCGCCCATCCCCCCCAACCCCCCACGGCCGGTCAGTGGAAAAATTTGCATCTAATAAAGTGGTCCTTGCTGTCAAAAAGGTTGGGGACCACTGCTGTAGATAATATCCAGGTTAAACACTGGAAACTGATGTCCTATAGCCTCCCATGACTACAATAAGCCACGTTTCTGTTCTTGCTCTCATATGTTGTATACATTTGACTTTATTGATATTTACTTTGTAGATGTAGTTCTATATTTGTTCACAAAAAATAATACAAGTTCCATTGCCTCTGTTAATTTTATTGAACAATAGGTTGTGATTTATGCCACAATTTTTGCTTTTTTATGTTACATAAAACTTGTTGTTATTATTATTTGACCCCCACTACAAAAATGGGGATGGATGGATGGATGGATATTTTTTGCCCCCCCCCAGACAAGCCAAATGTCCACCCACACATGATGTTTTGGTCACACCTCTGAGGCTGTCCATGCTTGGCAGACATCAAATTTAACTGAACTGGAGAGATTTTGTATGGAAGAATGGTCAAAAATACCTCCATCCAGAATCCAGACACTCATCAAAGGCTATAGGAGGTGTCTAGAGGCTGTTATATTTGCAAAAGAAGGCTCAACTAAGTATTGATGTAATATCTCTGTTGGGGTGCCCACATTTATGCACCTGTCTAATTTTGTTATGATGCATATTGCCCATTTTCTGTTAATCCAAAAAACTTAATGTCACAGCTGAAATACTACTGTTTTCATATGCCATGTCATATATTAAAAGGAAGTTGCTACTTTGAAAGCTCAGCCAATGACAAACAAAAATCCAAAGAATTAAGACGGGTTCCCAGACTTTTTCATATGACTGTATATGACATTTTTATAATGAATCTGAATAAGTTCTACCTAGCTGGATAGTTATCTGACAAACTACAGTCTAGTAGAGTAATGCTGCCTTTGACCACACTTCTAACAGTACCTTCAGCTTGCCTTTGCTTAACAATGGTAACTACTTAGTTGACACTGGAGTCTTGTTTCAGAGCAAATGGCCTAAATATTGGCGTAGGTTTATTACACTAAAGGTACTGCTTTTTTTTATTTAGGTCACCCTTATTAGTTTCAAATTAATCTTACTTGCTTTTGGCTTTAGCCTGTGTTATGCTTTTATTATTACTGTTTGTTATTTAGACCATGGCATGCCTTAATTTGTCACAGAATCACCTTTATTTATTCATATCCATACTTAAATAATATCACTAAATGATCTTCTTCTGTCACTGCCAGTGTTCTGCACATTCACAAACAGCTAGTCACTCAATGAATGGTTGAATATTCATGTAAAAATAAAAATAAAGGCTGTAAATAGGCTGAGATGAACTTCAGGCATACTTAACCGAGGTTGTCAGTGACCAGTAGACATCTAAATTATTTGAATGATAGCAGTTTCATATGTGGAACACTGCCTTAAATCTGTAATCATCAGAATGAAAGGTATGACTTAAATTTCCATTCAGTTACTTCAACAAATGTTTGAATGAGAATTTCAGTGTATTTTAATTGAAATCTGAACGTACAAACATGTACTACAGCAAAACTACAAAGAAAGCTGGCATGCTAAACTGTATTGATTGCATTAGGCTGCCATCCACTTTACAAGCTTGGCAGAAAAATATCTAATAAGGTTCACAACTGAGATTGCCGTGAAAAGGAACATTTTCTATAGTATTGATAATGTAGACATTGAAGAAAAAACATTTTCAGATTGTATCTCTTCCTTCTTTTTAATATAAGTAAATATGATGACAATGCCAGTTAAGGTAATTAACGTTTCTTGATAACGATCCTCTTATATCTTTTTCTTTTCTGCACTGTTTTGGATAGTATTTTTTTTTCCTTTTTTTCATCCCAGCAGTCTTTTCAGTATCACAATACCCATGGTCAAGTTTTGGCCAACAACATCAGACTAGACAAAGCAACTCAAAAAAGCACACGGAAAAGTATTTGTGTATTTGTGGATGTGCCAGTTAGGTGCCACATGGGGTACACATCAGAAACAGCTTAATGGCTCTGGTGATGGTTGATGCTCACCAAACCAGCAGTTGCCACTGTGGTCTAATGGCCTTCTCTCTTCCTCCCTGTGCAGAATGGAAGACTGACTGTCACTCCACTGCTGATGTAACTTTCATTGTCTGCCCTCCTGGAATCTGCCCCTTCCTGACTAGTGCTTATATAACTGGCCATCTTGTTCTCAGTTCTGTTCTGAACTTGTGTCAGGAAAGACATCTTTACAAATTATTGCATGTTGCATTTTTGTACATTCTTTCAAATTATATGGGGTCACCAAGACGGTACTGCAACTCTTTTACTTTGTTGCATCTCCTATTTACATAGGAAGTATTTAATATAGGGAATAACACTGCAGATAAACACAGAGCAAATATTGAAAATGCAAGTGAAAAGCAAAAAGTACAGGTGCCATCTGATATGTATTTGTTTGATACAGCCTGAAATCCTGCAATATTCTGTTGTACAGGATGAAGTTTTGTTTTCTGTAATCTGTTGTTTAAGCACTTTCAGCCTTATCTGGATTGAAAATAATGTGGGTTTTATTTGTACTATAATCAAGCATTACTCACCACCACACCTCACCCCACCACATCAGGAAAATTCTGTGCTCCTCTACCGAAATTGCTGCTGTCGCCAACCTTGCATTTGCCGTTGAGTAATGTACATATTGCTAAATGTATTGTAATTTTCACATCATCTAGTAGATAAAGCACAGATGTCAAAAAGTCCTGTTTACAGCATATTTTTAAGTTATTTAAAATTATTAAGAAAGTTCACATTCTGTTCTTATTCAAAACTGTGCAGAAAAGTAAGGTTTTCAAATGACATTTTTCATGAATATGCAGTAAGTAGTCAAACTCAGGGTTAAACTTACACCCAGCAGAATTTTAGTTTATAGATTGCTAAGAAATTAGCATAGTTGTTTCACTCTTTTACAATTCATTATTTTTGATTAAGTTAATGCATTGTGTGGAGTATACTTCACATATATTTTAGAACATTATTTTTGATTATTGCAACAATTTTGATGAAAATAAGTAATTTAGTTTGGCAAAAATTGCCAATCCTGTTCAACTAATTGCTCCAAAGTAATACCAAGTTGAAATTTGTATGTCCCATGCATATAATCTTCGATAACATGATATAATACCAGACAAGGCAACTCAAAATGTATCTAATGTAATATCTAATGTAACACATCACATGAAAACCCACAATACTAAATAATAAACAAAAAAAACAGGCATCTCAACAGACCAATATTTAAAAAATTAAATATTTACACTTACCTAATCAAAAAAAAACTAAAACAGACAGACCACATAATTACACATTCTCAAAAAAATCTAAATTATGCTACACAATTCAAAATCAAAGTAATGTCATAAATCTATTAAATCAATCTATAAAGCTGTGTATAATAAAGATTTTTTTCATAGTAAACTAAGTTGCAAAACAAATATGAAAAATAAATGTATGAACATATAATATACATTCAAGCCATTTTTACACATTTGAAAAAAAAATTATTAACTTATAATACTTACTACAAGTCCACAGACCTAATAACAATACATGTGGAAGAATCAATTTTAGCATTAATCTTGGGGTTTACAATTAGCACTTTAGAAGTCCAATTATGTAGTAAACCAATTAGGTGACTTGCTTTGGGAGTCACACCCCCTTCTTCTGGGCTATAGGTTAGCACAATTGAATAGCTAATAATCACCAACAAGTCAAAAAAACATTTTAACATATGTCACAAAGAATACAAATGAAATATACATCATTAACAAAAAAAAAATAGAAACCGCAAGAAACTATTGTTACCTGTATAACTGACAATTCAGTTTTTAATAACTTGGATGTGATGCTCCAACCTCAAATTGTCTAAAATGTATAACAATAAATTTACTGTTTTGTTCTATGTCCAAATAAACCTTAATACTCTTATTATACTATCCCCATATTATACTATCCCCATTAACTAACAAAAATAAGAACTAATATACTATTGAAATTTCTTCCCTACAACGCTGGGCTAAGTGACAGAAAAACATGGTACCCCTAAGAATAATAAGGAAAAAAGATATTTAACCTATGAATCGTAAAAGCAAGAAAGACCCCACTTAAACCAAACTCAGTCTTGAAGCCACAGGAAACTGTAATGTCTAGATAACAGTAATGCTCCAGAGCAAAGGAGGTCTATAGAGAAACTTGTTCTTTTGTTTATTGTCTTTTATATAAACATCTATGTGTGGAAGAGTGTGCGTCTGTCTGTCTGGCCTGGAAGTGCAAGGCTACAGCATGAAGCTCAAAGAGCCGGCAAGGCGGCCCCAAGTTAACGAGTCGGAAGAAGAAAGAAGTGCGAAGTTACAGCCTGAAGCTAGAAGAAAGCAACTCCGTCTGCAAAGTGAAACTGCCGACGAAAGGAAAACTTGCTTAGCCACTAATACATAAAAGAGATGAGCACTTCGGCAAAATTAAACATCCAAGAAGAGAGAAACTCACTTAGCCGCTGATAGACAAGGGTGGCAAACACGTCCGCAAAATGAAACTGCCAACTCTGCATTTTAATTTTTTTCTGACAAATTCAATAGTTTCTAGGAGCTCCGGCTTTTTGCAACATGGGCTTACACAGCTAGTTTATTATAATTTGCATAGCATTCATTTCCTTTCATAACTTTAAACAGACATTTAAGTTTAAGCATAGTCTAATGATGTCCATTTTCATTTAAAATTAGCCTTTATGTATGTATGTATGTATGTATGTATGTATGTATGTATGTATGTATGTATGTAATTGGTGCACTGTTTATTTTTGTATATACACTTTTTCTGTATTTTGAATTTTTTTGTTTTGGTGAATCCTGTTTACACTGTTTGAAGGAGCAGCTTCCTGACTTGGAGCACTGTGGAGGAATACAGCTTCATTTTGGTTCGTGTATATATGGTTTTCACTAGTTTCTATGCAGTATTCTTTTTCATTTGGAACTTTCATTCAATACTATAAATACTGTATATAGTCACCATTTTTTGGGCTTCATTTACTTACTGTTTTTGTGTGTCCTTTGCGGTATTGGACTGTGTATTAATATATAAATTCCGCAGGACATTATTTTTGTTTTCTTTAAGTGCACTTGTAAATAAAACCTCACTTTATTTTTCAAAAACCCAACCCTTTTTGTGTCCGTGTCTCCCTGTCTTACACTATCATCCTGGTCACGCTCGGTCCCACATACTAGACACCTAGAGTGTAGGCTGGTGTTCCTAATTCCCACTACATGGGGTGTCACACTTACTACCTTTTTTATTTTGGAAAATTAAAAAAAATGTAACAAGATAAGGAAAGGCATTTCCAGTACCCATTAAGTCTTTATCAAGGCATGTTGTACATATCCACTTTCTAAACTCTTTATGATGAAGACTTATACTGACAACAGGCTGGGTAAAGTAAAGCAAACTTCGTATTTCTCCAGAGTGGGTTTTCAAGATGTCTCTATAATACCTTTAACATGCTTTGGGATGACCAGGCTTATTCTGCTTGCATGGGAATGGATTTCAGATATAAATTGTCTATCTAAGCGCAGGGGTGGACAGTATCGGACCTGGAGGGCCACAATGGCTGTAGGTTTTTGTTCCAATCCAGTTTCATAATGAAAAATCAATTGTTTCTGATGAAGCACTTATTGCTCAAGTGACATTTTCATGCTTCACTTTACTGGTCTTGCTTGTTAAGGTTCCCCACCTTTAATTGCTTATTTCAGTCTCAAACAGCTGCATTCACTTACTAGCAATTAGAAGCAAATGACAAAGGAGCCAGCAGTTCTCCATCTAACTTGTTTCCATTTACACCTGTGTGGATTCATCATGCACTATTTGGTTTAATAAAACACTTAAGAGAAAAATGTGACAGACTAAAAATGAGCTGTTTTAGACTTCAAATCATTTGGCTGATATCCTTGGAAAGGAAAAAAATCTATGATATAAGAACCTAACATTGCAGACTAACAAGCCATTAAATTAAATAAGGTCTGAGACTGGCAGAGATTGGTTTCTAATTAAGCAACTGGGTTGGAACAAAAACCTGCAGCTACTGTCGCCTTCCAGGACCAATGTGGCTCATCCGTGATCTAAGGTAACATATGCACATTCTAATATTACATTTGGTCAACAATCAAAGTGAACAACATTCTACAAAAATGACTGAAATGCTATTTTCAACTGACTAATCCTGCTGTTAGAAGTGTACCTACATTTTTCCCACATATTTCAACATTTCAGTTTGCTCTATCATAATTTTAGGTACTGCAAACTTATTCCATCATCCCTTGTGATCAAACTTTGGCATAATTTAACAGTGAATTTCTTATGAACATTGTGTGAAAGGAAAAAATACAGAGAAACAAAATCTAGAAACTGACAAAGAGAACCGAAATTGAACCTGCAAAAGTCACAATAAGGGAGAAAGCTGAAGATGGGCGAAATCATTTGTCAAAACCAATGTTGTAACCAGAAAATCCTAATGCTATTTTTGTTTTAATTATCCATAACTGATGCTAACAAAGTGTTTTTGAGAGACAGGATTCAAAACTCGAATGTCAGACTGCATGCCTCCATTAAAAAAAAACACTGGTGTCATGTGATATACCATAAGCATGTGAGCGTCCAAGTTAAACAATTGCCCTAACATGGTGTTGAAATGATGTCATGGTCATAGCGGTAAAATATTTTAATAACACAAAAAACAAAGTCAAAATTAATGTTGTCATGTTTTCATTATTACTTCTGATCTAAAGTACTGTATATATTTTATTGAACAGTCTCCTCTCACAAGGTTTAAAAGATAGCAGAATATAACATTTTTTCTGCCTTGTCTACATTTTCCGTCTGTTGAATAAACTGGTATACTGTACGAATCAATACATAAAATAATGTCAAAGATCTATAAATTACTAATTTGAATAATGCTGGGAATGGATGGCTAATGCATGCTTTGGTAGACAGTACCATTTAGCGCCCAGGGTTTGGCAAAAGCAGTCCTGGAGGGCCACAGTGGCTGAAGGTTTTTGTTCCAACCCAGTTGCTTAATTAGAAAACCAATCCTTGTCAATTATTTAATTTCATGGCTTGCTAGTGCTTTAACTCTGCCATGCCAGGCCATTCTCATATCCTAGATTTTTTTTCCTTTCTAAGGTTATCATCCAAATGATTTGAAGTCTAAAACAGACGAGTTATTCTCAGTGCTTCACTTTTTTCTCTTCACTTTCCTTCCAAGTATTTAATTAAACCGAATAGTGCATGATAAATACACACAGGTGTAAGTGGAAACAAGCTAAATGGAGAAATGCTGGGGGGTATTTTCCGTACGTCGCTTAAATCATCCAAGATCAGATGCCCCATCTTGGATGAGTTAATGCCGGTGAAACTCACCCGGGATAAGTCGGTTTTTCAAATGCAGCCGTGTAGTAGATTAGTCTAGCTGGATCTAATTATACGAGATGAATGCACGTGCCCACACTGAGTGAAAAGCCCATATATGTCGAGTCTAGAAAACATGATCAACAAGTCTTTGATAGGCTGCAACAAAATGACGAAAGAACAGGCGCATTTTTTTCACACAAGCAATGTGTGTGTGTGTGTGGGTGGGTGGGTGTTAGTTAGTTAATTAGTTGGTTAGTTAGTTGCTCGAAGGATTTCAAGATTTAATATGCACAAGGGGTAACACTGCAAAAGCAGCCCAAACCAGAAAAGACAGCTGGCAAAAAGTGGCTGACAAATTAAACGCGTGTGCATTGTACTTACTGAAAGCAGCGTTTCACTTCCTATGTGTCAGATTAATTATTATTTAATATGTCATAATTCCAGATCAAACATGAGCACAAGGAGAACACGGGAACAGTTTAAAGTGAAGTACAAGAATATACTTCAAACTGGTAAATATTGGTATATAACTATTTAAAGAATTGTTGACATAAAGAATCATATATAATGTAAAGAACATTAATTTTAAAGCTAATAAGAAGGCAGACAAGCAAAAAACAGGTGGAGGTCCACGCGGTTCACACCTAACCCCTTCAGAAGAGTTGGCTCTCCAGCAAAATGCCCATCGCCCTGTTTCTGAGGACATTCAGGGGGAAGCTCCTCCTCAGAACCAGTGACAGGATGCAGTGGTCACTTCATTTCTGGTAAAGGATGGTCATTGCATATTGTGAAATAGTATGGCCCGGACACACACAGGCAGACACGTTTTCAGCCATCACCACACGTTTATTTACAGTCTATTATATACAAAGTCTTACGTGCACCACCACACCAACAAACCCCCACAGTCTCCCAAAGTCTAGGCTCTTCTTTAGGCCACCTCTCTTTGTCCCAGCTTCTTCCCCAGCCGTCTCTCTCTTTCTCTTTCACACACACGTCAAGCCTCTCCTCGCCGCCTCCTCTCCAACCTCGTCTACCTCCTCACCTGACTCCAGCCTTGATTGCAGGGAGGCAGCCCCTTAAATAGGCAGGCGGCTGATGACCACACCCGGCCACCTGCCACAATACTCCCCCGCATGCTGAGACCCCACGGGGCCAGCAGCCCGTCCCACGAGGACAGATTTTCCTCGGTGGCAGGTCGATACAACTCAGCCCAAGGCCCGGTCCTAAAGAATAAAAGGAAAAACAAGGGGCAGAGACGTTGCCCTGATGCGCCGCCTCTGCGCGCTTCCTCTGTGTTTGGGCCAATGCTCTCCACTCCGCCCAGCACCCCGATGCTGTTTTCCTTGGCCTCCCCATCCAAGATCTCCGTGGTCCCCGCTACGGGACTGACAACAGGAGCACACTCATTTTCCGCCTCTCAGCCTGCGGTTTCTCCCTCTGCCTTGGCAGAGGGCAGCCCTTCGTGGGACGTGTGCACCCAGCAACACGTCCTCCCATATCAGAGGAGCCAGCTTTCTTTCTCCGACTCCTCCTCCTACTTTGGGATGCCGCGGTGGTTCGGGTCTGCCTATAGGAAAAGGACAGACCCTGCCCCACCGGCATCCGTAGCTTTACGGGGGTGGTCCTACTCACCGTCCCCGCTGTGCTCCTCCGGTCAGAAGTTCCAGCGCCGTGACGTTCCTCTCTCGCCAGCGGCGCTTGTGCTGGCGCGCCCGCCATCCCTTCTGATCCTTCATCTCTGCCTGGAGGGCACATCGCTCGGGTGGCGGCAATCCGACCAGCAGAAGGCATTTCTCCAGCTGCTGCAGGATCGCCACCAAGGAGAGAAAGTCAGTCGACGGTGTGCTTACCTGTCGATCAGTGCCACTCGCCGACTGCTTCCTATGGGCCCTTTCTTCCGGCCCATTCAGGTTTCTGGCTGGCTCAGGATGGACATTCCCTGGTCCCGCCTCCATCCAATCGCTGGCGGGCACATAGGACACGTTATCCAACCCCGTGCCTGTCGCAAGGAGGGACTTCCGGTCCTGCGGCCATCTTGTCCACCTTCCACATACGGGGACGAGACTCTGGGCAGCTCCGTGGCTGCTGCGGCTGTTGTAAGTGTAGCTTCTTCTTCCCAGCAGCTCTCTTTGCTGCCGCCGCGTTCTTGAGCCGCCCCTGAAACACAAAGTCCAACGGCGGACCGCTAAAGGTCCGCCACACACTCTGTAGCTGCGGGGTTGGGTGCATGCTGCCCCTGCGGCACATGGGTGAGCTCCCCTGTTGTGCCGGGCCTTTCACAGACAATTTTTCCAATACAGGTCCCCAGGTGGAGCATCCTGCTGACTACGCCACTGTGAAATAGTACAGCCTGGACACACACAGGCAGACACGTTTTCAGCCATCACCACACGTTTATTTACAGTCTATTATATACAAAGTCTTACGTGCACCACCACACCAACAAACCCCCACAGTCTCCCAAAGTCTAGGCTCTTCTTTAGGCCACCTCTCTTTGTCCCGGCTTCTTCCCCAGCCGTCTCTCTCTCTCTCTCTCTCTCTCTCCTTCACACACACGTCAGGCCTCTCCTCGCCGCCTCCTCTCCGACCTCGTCTACCTCCTCACCCGACTCCAGCCTTGATTGCAGGGAGGCGGCCCCTTAAATAGGCAGGCGGCTGATGACCACACCCGGCCACCTGCCACAATATATTTGTCCTCAATGTGTGCCATAGGTATGTTCCATATAGCCCTCTTTTTTTGTTGGGTCAGTTGCAGAGAATGTCATATCCCTAGAACCTGTGTCTGACCAACGAGATATTGACGAAGGTCAAATAGTTGATGAAGACACGGTGTCTGATTATTCATAAGGAGGACAGGTACATTTTCCAAATCAAACTCCACTCTGATCAGTCCCATGTGTCCCAATCACATTTGGAAATCCTGGGTAATGAGAATGTTAGGCTGATTGTGAGATTTTTTATGGAACTGTGGGTGTTTTTGCCTGTGTATTACCTACCTGCAATGGCATGAAATGCCTCTTTTATTGTCTGCACACAGGTGTCCAGGAACCACTATGAAAACCCGAAGGAAATATTTCAGAGCCAAACAGACTTTACGAATTGCCTAGAAAACTGCACTTTTAGTTAGATTTTCCGCATCGCCTACAGTATATAAAAAAAGTGCCGCTTGCAAAAAACCTCAAAGCAATGCATACTGTCTGTGTGATTGTGAGAGCCCAACTTCGCAGAGTTTGACTTCGAATATAAGGTTCTAATAAATCTTTGAGGTACTATATTCCCCCTTGGCTAAAGCGGTATCTTTCGAAAAGAATTTCCTCCGGGAGCAATACAGGATCTTGCCAATCGTGCAAAACCCTCTCTATATGAAATTCTCTTCTTATAATTTGCATACCGATATCAATTGGTCGCTCATTCATGTACAGCAAAGTCATGACTGAATGAATTCCACGCATGGACACTGATTAAGTGTGTGAGCTAATCCTTGTTTACATAGAACAAACCTGCTCCGAGCAGGTTTGAGGATTTGGATGTGCTGCTATGACAACACATCCAGCAAAAGTTTTGAAAAACCGACAGATCCAGGATAATGCCAAATCGTCAACAATTACATCTGGCTAAACGAGTAATCCACGTACGAAAAATACCCCTCAGGTTTCTTTTGTCATTTGCATCTTATTGCTAATTATGAGCAATTAAAAACCAAGAATACAGCTGTTTAAGACTAAAACAAGCAATAAGGTTTCAAAATCTTAACAAGTGGGGCAACTAAAAAAAAGCAGAAGTGTTACTTGAGCAATAAGTGCTTCTTATTAAGCAACTGGGTTGGAACAACAACCTGTAGCCACCGCAGCCCTCCAGGAAGGACTTTGCCCACCCTTGATTTAGCCCTTTGTTAAGAAGCCGGACAACAGATGTCTTGCTTAATTAAGAAAGTTAGAGGAAGTTAGCAGGGGAGAGGCAGATACTATGCTAAGAGAGCAAGTTTTTGTCTGTTAGAATACATTTAATTATTTTAAGAAGACTGAAATGTAAAAAAACACTATGAAAAAAGTACAGGGTGAGCCAAAACGAAGTACCACATTTCTCTAGGTCATGGTGCGAGGTAGAAGCAGGCAAGTGGGTTGGGGTGGGGGTCCTTTGATAGGCGATCCCTTGTAGTCAGTCGGCAACATGCCTTGGTCCGGTGCTTTCACTGTCGAAGCATTCTTCAAAAACAACGAGTCCATCATCACTACGCAACTTCAGCATTCCTCCTAATGGTGACATCCCAAATTGTAAAACAATTCTTCAGTGGGTGGCGAAAATTTAGGCAGACGGGTACAACATTGAACAGAAAATCTCCAGGCCATCCTCGGACTGTACGAATGCCTGAAAACATCCAAGCTGTAAGAGCATCAATTTTGCAGTCTTCTAGACGTTCAGCGTGCACACATGCTTCTGCCTTAGGCATTTCCAACATGTCATTGAAGAGGATTTTGCATGAGGATCTTAATTTCCATCCATATAAAATGATGGTAGTGCAGGAACTCACTGAGATAGACTGGGAGAGCCATACAGAGTTGTGCACGAATATTCTGCAAACCGTTCATCGAGATGCCATCGTTATGTACAGCGACGAAGCACATTTTCATTTGAATGGTTGCATAACTAAGCAAAACTTTCGCTACTGGGGTGAAACCAGCCCATGTCGAAGGTATCCACACACCGATCTCAAAACCTTAAAGCCCTCAAGGACACTATTTTCCACAAAATCGCCGCTATTCACCTTGAAATGGCCGAATGAGTCATGTGAGCATTCAGAAATCGTGTATCGCTAATAATGGCCACCAACTTGAAGACATCATTTTTAAAACACAGTGAAAAAAATCTATTTTGTATATCCTTTCTTGTGTGTTAATGAAATTTATTTTATCTTGTAGCGTTTTTGTCGAATAAACGTTTGAAATGTGGTACTTCTTTTTGGCTCACCCTGTACTTCTCACCAAGATTTAAATTGTAAAGTAAAAATAATGTGGTGATGAACCATCAAAAGGTACAAAATTGTATGTGGAGAAAAGGGTCACATTATGAGGATGGCCTGTCCTGGAGGTAATCCAATTTGTTGGAAAATTTTTGGATTTGGATATTACAGTTTCATCAGGTTAACGTTTTTCTTCATACTATAAAATTATTGTAGGTGTATTGGGGCCACATTCTTTCTTTAAATGTAGACACAACAGTGCATGTATGCTGCTTGCTGTATGAAATCTCTGAACGTACAGTTTGAAATAAAGAGCTGTAGCTTACCACACTCTGAAATTGTAACCGTAAAAACCTTTACTCCTTATTCAGGAATATCATTTAAGCTTTAGAAAAATTCTAAACAGATTATTTTTCAAAAGGCAATACACAGCAGTACCACCAACTGAAAACAACCGTTATGATTTGCAGACTTTTACATTTTTTTCTGGCCTTTCTCTGCTATTCGTTTTACCTCTTGCCTACTCTCTCTATGTCCTTCTTCCTTCCTTTGGTGTTTTTGTCAGTCAGTCATTTTCCAACCCACTATATCCTAACATGGGGTCACGGGGGTCTGCTGGAGCCAATCCCAGCCAGCAGAGGGCGCAAGGCTGGAACAAACCCTGGGCAGGGCGCCAGCCCACCACAGGGCACACACACACACACACACACCAAGCACACACTAGGTGCACTTTATGATAGCCAGTGCACCTAACCTGCATGTCTTTGGACTGTGGAGCTGTGGAGCACCCGGAGGAAGCCCAAGCAGACACGGGGAGAACATGCAAACTCTACGAAGGGAGGACTGGGGAAGCGAACCCAGGTCTCGTTACTGTGAGGCAGCAGCGCTACCACTGCGCCACCATGCCGCCCTGATTTTTTTAATATTTTTTTTAAATCAGAGAATTCTTTTTTAACACTTGAGATTGTTATTTAACAGTATTAAAAATCTGACGTTTTATCATGATACCATGATTGTATTTTTATAGGTGCCTTCAGTAGCCTCCTTAGCTTTATGTTCATCCCTGGAAAAGAGAGTCAAAAGTGCTGATATTTTTTCAAAAACAAAAAATGTTATTACGTGTAACAAAAACATGTAAATATCAAAATGTCAAGATAATCACAGTTGGAAAGTTTTGTCTAGCGTCCACTGCTGTACATGCTTTGTGTGATATGTTTAAAAACAGTCATCAATACACATAGGCACTGCCTGAGCAAAAGTCAAAAGATTTTTTGTAATATTATTTCTGTTGTTTGCACATGAGAAAGTAGAATGTCAGTGCCTGAACTGCACGATCCACATTACCCATTGTATTATTGTAGCCTACAACTGTGCAAGAATAGTGACTCCAACATTTCCCCTGACATGAACATTGACAGTTGCTGCATTGTGAACAGTCCTTAGGAGGCAGACATCTTTCTTGTCCTCCGCTTGATTGCAGTCATTTTGCATTTTTGCCAAACAGATACTGCACCACTCTGCTTAACTACAAGCCCAGAGTCACCAGAAATGTTTCAGTGGTTCGGTTGTACAGGGCTGTGTTCATCAGTTTTTCTCTTTGAAATAAACTCCTAAGCAGTTCAGGTGAGTTATAGAAACTGTCCAATGTTATACAGTAACCCTAGTCAACCAAAGGGTCCACCAGTTACAGCTCGGATGATATGGTGACACTATACTACTTGACATCCCGAGTCCCAGATGTACCCAGGGCTTACTTCACACAGCATGTGATTCTGAATCGTGCCTGTTTGGATATGATGTACTATATCCATGATACCCTTGCCTTGTTACCCATGAGACTTTCATCAATACTTCATGATCGGTAACATATACCTTCTGAATATTTTTGCTGATTGCCTCATACACATCCCACAAACAATGTTAGTGCTGGGTAATTCTCTTCATCATAATCATCATTATTGGTGAAATGTTCATACATTGACACTCATAACTTTGCCAAAAATGGGTGTCTACAACAGCTGATTTGTTTACCAGTGCCATCTCTGAACTTGTTTACTCACTATACCCTGCAGTATCAGGAGAACTAAAAACACTCATATGTTGGCTGCAGTGATAGGCTTCCAGTGACTATGACAAGCAAATGGTTTACTGTAACTTTCTCAACACTGCTAAGCATAGTGGTTCATTTAACAACTATTCTTCCACCAGACTATCATTCACAAATTGTAAATAATCCAGATAATCATGATCAGGAGGCATCTTTAGACCAGGGTTAACCTTAAATGGGTAAAGAAGAGGTGCAGGATTGTCAGCAGTTGTATGAAGACGACATCAAACACGAATATCACTGAAACTTGGCAGGTCGAAATCTACCAAACAGGTGTCAGCTTCGCTGTTTATGTCAACATCTGATGACCAGTTCACATCGTCATCTCTATTGCTTGAGTTTAGCAATAGTTCATTTTCAGTTTGTTCTAAAACAGGCTTTAAGTTTTTACTTTGCCATTGTGTGTTAGGTTGAAGTCTCCACCCCCTCATGAATATTGAAGAGTAAAAATAAAGCGGCAGAACACTTAGAAATGTTCATGATTTTTTGTAGCATGGTTATTTCATCCTCTAGTTGGCAGCAGAATACTGTCCTGAGAGTTATTTGTGCTTAACACCGTAAAGTGGATTATTACACATCATTCTGGGTCTGACTCTGGGTTAATGCCAAGGATGTTAATTGAACTGCTTTGTTTATATTCTCTATGGATTTGTTTCCCAGCGTTGTCTGGGAGTGTGTGGCATGTGACATCATCAACAAAACAGTTTAAAAGGTTAGTGCTGTGCATTTCCTAGTTTTGAAAGTTTACAAAAATTTCTAAACAAACCTTTCCTGTTGGTGTGCTCTCATTTGAAAATTCTGGTATTAGACCCTTTGCTTTGTTTTTTAACTTTGATTTCTGTTTAGTGATTCCATTTAGAAATGACAGCAGGACTGAATTACTGGGTTCAAATTTTTGGCTTGGTCTGATGTCTGCCCTTGGTCAATACCGTTCTAATACATCTGATTTCAAGATGGCAGAACATTAGCCCAAAGTTTTCTTAATGACAGGAACAAACGTTAACAAGTCTCACTTTACAGGGTGGATTAGTACTTGTATCCAATAACAGAAAACAATAATCATAAATCTGCTTTTTTTGGGTGCTCCCGTTAGGGGTCGCCACAGCGGATTATCCTGTTCCATATCTTCCTGTCCTCTACATCTTGCTCTGTCACACCCACCACCTGCATGTCCTCTCTCACCACATCCATAAACCTTTGCTTAGGCCTTCATCTCTTCCTCTTTCCTGGCAGCTCTATCCTTAGCATCCTTCTCCCAATATACTCAGCATCTGTCCTCTGCACATGTCCAAACCAACGCAATCTCGCCTCTCTGACTTTGTCTCCCAACCATCCAACTTGAGCTGACCCTCTAATGTACTAATTTCTAATTCTATCCATCCTCGTCACACCCAGTGCAAATCTTAGCATTTTTAACTCTGCCACCTCCTGCCCTGTTTCTGCTTTCTGGTCAGTGCTACCATCTCCAACCCATATAACAGATAAACATTACTTCAAAGTTTTTAAAAGCCTGACATTAGCTATAGTTAATTAGCAAGTATGAAGTGAAGGTAATGGGCTATTTGAATTTGAGTACAATTTTCATGGAATTGCATAAAAATGCAAAACGTATAATGCTAACTTTCATATATTCATTTACTGAAGCTAATATCTGATGTGTGAAATCTGTGAGTTTAGTTTCTTAGATGTCACAGAAATCTAGCATACTCATTAAGACTGCTACTGCTTTTGCCTCGCTTTCTCTAAAGGCAACAACTTTCTTAACACTCCCTGTCTAACTAAGCTGGAAGGAGATAATGTAGTTTTAATTCTCCCTTAACAGCAGTCTTTCTTCCTTCCAGATGTTAGAACATGCCACTGCCATGTTTCCTGATGCTTTCTCTTTCTCTCTTCTCTTTCTGCTTACTCACTATAATCCACCAGCTTACTCACAGTAATTCTTTCTCCATCTCAAATTTCATTGAATTATTTCATTACTGCTGACTTCAGCATTCATTCTGGTTGCTTCTCACCACCTATTACTATTTTCAGCTCTTTTTGATTCTTCCTTTTTCTACTAAACTTGTTAACCAAACTATAGATCTCTTTTATCTCCTAAAAGTGGACCTACTAATATTTCTGTGTCCTAATAATTTTGACTCTGTCAAAATTTGCAATTTGCAATCATTAATACATTGCAAACTGGAGATGGGTTTCCTCAAATTTATACATATCCTAGCCCACATATGTTTGATGTCTCAGGTAAGAAATCTGCAGCAATTGACTTACAAACATTTCTTTAAAAAATCAGATCTTGGAAAAATATTTCCTTTTGTATAAATGAAAACTGGGCAAATGGCACTACAAAACCTTTTTTATGTACCAATTAACTATTTATTGTACAATTTGTCTGCGGATTATGATCAGTATTTTACTGCATTTTACTAGGCACTGTCAGAAAGTATTACACTGGAAATGTTTGTTAGTTAAAAAGAAGTGATAAAAGAATGTACACTACAGCTTTGAAAGAGATCCTATTTTTTAATTGCATTTGATTAGCCTTAAAAACCCACTTCCACCAATACTACTGTAAAGCTCTTAGAGGACAGGAGACAAATTAAGACAAAAATGAACTTATAGACCATGGATTATTGGGCCCTGGCAGGAGATGAAGAAATCAATTATGAAGCAATGTACCCTTTTAGGTCTAGTACAGGTTACGCATTATTAACCATGTTTTACTTCACAATGGTATACTAGAATTGCTGAGTCCATTTAGGGTGTCAAGAGGGTTTTTTTTTTAAATAAACAACTACATGGACACTTATTATTAGTTAGCATAGTTTTATCATGAATTCCAAGAGAACTATAGTTGCTTCTAAGAACCTGCCTTCTAGCAAAATGTTATCTGAATCGCAGTTGACTTTTTTTTAAATCATGACATCAAATGGAAGGATACAGGATGCAGCAGAAAAAAAAATATTTCTTTTGGACAGTGAGCTTGTAAGGTTTTTTTGTAGTTCTATTTTTAAGGTTTTCTGAGCTTTTAAAGTTTACATATTTCAGGGATTTTATACCAGGAGAATATCAAAATATTGTCCAAGCAGACTACTACACAGACACTTAGAAGAAATCTAAATATGTCATTCACAGCTGAAGTAGAATACTGCTTAGTCCACAACTTTTTAAAATTCTAACCCCGTTGAATGCACATTAGAGATCTTTTACTGTGTACTGAGCCAACTCTGCCAACCGAGATCATACAAGGAGAACATTTGCTCTTAACTGCTTTATTAGTTATTTGTAATAAATGCATAGTCTGAATATACCTCACCTGCTACCGCCCATATAATAACTGTTTGACTCTAATTTGAATTCTGATCTTCTCTGAAAGTGCAGGTATATAAATTGAGAATGACCTCAAACAGATTACAGTTGTCCTTCTGCTCTGCTAGTCCTTAAATTCACTGTCATTTTTGATACTGTTTATAACAATACCTTGTTGACACACTTAACGGATTATCCTGAAATTACACATACCTGATACTCCAAAATGACATCTTACTTTTGCAGCTGCATGCAGTCAATTGTCTTTTGATGGTGGATCCAGAATCTTGTAACCATCTCTTTTTGGTTGTCCTTCAAGGGTCTATATTTGTCCCACTGCTGCTTAACATGTGTTCCCTCCTCCCACTGGGTTACCTGAGTTATTAATATGACATTCTATTTCTGTATGTATAATACAGAGCTTTTTTGTAAAAAACAAAAATCACACCTGAATGTTCTAAATCTATCTGACTCTGTTTCTTTATTGTCTGAGTACCTGCACATGTCCTTCAACTTGGCAGAAATAAAACTAAATAACTTCTAATGACATAGTATGAGCAACTAAAAATGTGGCACCTTCTGCCTAAGCCTTGTGTTTACTAATTATCATCCTCCTCTGTAACCAGAATTCAAGTCATACTATGAAATCTACATCTCTGCTGTAACCTAAACATTATTATTATTATACTTTATACTTAAACCTGACTACATCACTAGTACTGATGCCATTTACTTTGTCAAAATTTTATCACCTCTGTAATGAATGTTGTTCTTTTTTTTTCAATAATTTAATTACACAAAGTTGTGTATAATGAGTTTAGAAGGGACGGGAATGTTGATTAGAAGCAAATGCACTAGCCATATTACTTCTCAGCTATTTTTTTCTATACCGTCTTTCTGTGCAGTAATGATTAATCTTTAAAATTCTGCTACTGTAGTGCTGTTACAAGGTGTCAGAGTAAGGTGTATTTTAGCCACCAGGGGACAGACATAAACCAAGTCCAAACTTGTAACTAGGGAGTCAGTCCACCTTACATCTCTAATCAAAACACAAACCAGAAATGAAAACAAAGAAAGGAGTATAATACCAGAAAGTACACAGGGCTGACTTTTACACTAGCATGTGACTCTGGCTACCTGAAAGTGGAGACGCTGCATTAATGGCAACAAATTGAAGACATCCATAATGTAAACAATATAATGTAATATCAGATACTCATAAAAATGTTTCAACAATTAAACTAATGCATGTAGCAAAAAATAATAATTTCCAATAAATTCACAATCGGCTAGATTTCATAATAATAGAAAAAGCGCCAAGAAGTCATAATAAAAAATAAAACAAAACATGATTCTAACACTTACTGATTTTTGGTGACTCACGTATGAGTGAATGTGGGTGTGTGAAAGGGTATCGCTTGATTAACTGCTGTTGTGTCTAGAACTACTTCCTATCTTATTTCTGATGCTGCTATGATACACTTAATCTCCAGATAACCCTACAGTGCAAATCAGATATTTTGAAAATGAATAGGTGTATATAAAAAATGTTTAATGCCAAACAGAACAATAATACATATTTATAAACAAAAGTTCATTTAAATTAATAAAGTATAGCATATAAATCATCCTAGGGTGCCATACTGGAATTGTTACTGTAGATAAGTATGTAATGTACAGTATATTTGCAGTCAAAAAGGCAAAGTACAGTATATGATAGGTTCTTTTTAGAGAAGAATATATAAGAGATTATGTTTTACTTACTAAACCTCTAAGAGTCTGTGTTATTTGCATTGACAGGGAACATGATGGTATTAAAGAAGATTTTACTATACAGCTCATAGGCACGTTCACAGTCTGAATGGGATCATTGGCAGTCTGAATGGGATCATTGGCAGTCCTACATTAAGGGTCACTCTGGCACAGCCCCCTATCCTAACTGTTATGCAAAGTAAGTAATACTTGTTTCTAAAAATGTAACTTATTTTTAAAATGTAAAAGATCTTCATCCTTTCATCTTAAAGCATTTTTCCAACATCCCTTCTTATTCCTAGTGTGATTTCTTGAATAGAATAATATTGCTTTTTGCTGTATGTGAAATTTCCTTTGTGTCATGTGCTCATGGAGCTCGCACTGCTGTCCTTGCAGTCTTCTAGGTTTATCCTTGGATGTGTGTGTGTGTGTGTCTGTTCAATCTGAACTTTCTACTTTAGTGACAAGGCTTGAAAACTATAGCCCCTCATCCTCAGTGCTAAAATTAAGATTCCCTAGTTTTATTTTTTTAATTGCATGTTTGTTCTGCCGGTTTGAGCTTTTCCCAGTCAAGGCTATGCAGTGCAAGGCAGAAAATTCCAGTTACACTCTTAAAGGTAACGGCAGCAATTTGAAAAAAAGAACTTCATAACACTCAGAAATAACATAATTGTAAAAAGCAAAAGACAAATAAGAAGATAGGCATGTTTATGGAGTGGGGGTTGAAGTGGAATCCCAAGTTCAACTGTTTCACAGATGCTGTCCTTATGCTTCCATCTGTTGCAACACAAGTATCTCAAATTCTTGTCTCTCACAATTAAAAGCACACAAACACACACACACACACAAATCAACACTCAAGTGTAAAACCAAAATTTCTAATCATATCCAACAAAAAGACCTGTTTATTAGTCATATGAAAGCATATGGGCGTTGTAATTTAGAATAAATACATCCTACTTATGACATATTCTGAAATTGGCTTTGATCAATACTTAAAGTGTTCTACTAATGCTTACTTAATATTTCACTTTAAAAATATAGTATATACTTACACTTACATATATTTAGTTTATATTCTTATGTAAATTCTCTACAATTAAAGGGTATTCTGTTTAACAGAATAGTGCTGAAAAGAAAAACAAACAACTTGTTTGTTTCGTATGACATACTACTCCGTGTATGCTGGGCTATATACTGTATAAATGTATTCTGCCTCTGCTATAGAAATCCTCTCAAGTTTTTCCAGAGCTTCAACATGAGGTAATCACAAACATAGAAACAGAGAGGACATAGTTCTTACAGACAATTTATATACTCATTAAAGATTTACTGTAAAAAAAGTAACCTCTGGTATTAACACATCCAGAATGATGTGGTCTTTATCCATCCTTTCAAAAGTTGCTACAGTTCTTGAAATCACTCCATCCAGGTAGTTGTAGAGCACATCTATCAGTTCTCCATCCTCTACATAGGACATTACACACTGACCTTTAGGATCTTCATAATTGTCATACCATTTTGAAGAAAATATAACAGTTTGATCATCATAATTCTGTGGTACTAGATAGATTGAAATAACATAGTTTATTAGTTGTTACCAGCAAGTGATAATCTGCCCCATGGTCCTTCATTATGAAATCTAACAATTTTTTATGTTGAGTGATCCTGGAAGCCCTGCTTGTTTATACAGTTGCAAAAACCTGAGCCACTTGCTCTGGAGTCGAGTCAGCAACCCTGCTTCAGCCACACAGCCAGCACTCTCTCCCATACTGTGAAGACACACACAAATAATACATAAAGTTATCATATGTAGTGTTTGTTTTGTACAAGCTATCAAGTTCTGAAGCAAACTGTTCTGTTTCCTTTAGAAAAGTGCACACCTTGGAATGCAGTTAAAACTGGAAGAACTGACTTTGTGGCTCACCACAAAAACTGCACTTTGAGGTTATCTCTGTACTTTACTGGCACACATTTATTATTTCAACTGAGCATTAACATTACACCAAACTATCTAAAGAAATATGTAAGCCACAGAAAAGATTTGTAGGTATATTTATTCTAATCAACAAAATAACCAATCTGACACTTCCCCAGGTGACAATTGTTCCTTGAAAAAGCTTAGCTTATGGCAATCCTTCCTACATTTTTGAATTTTTTAAAGTCAAACCAAGTATCAAGTTATATTGGTTAAACTAGGTTTACAATAATAAAAGGTTTACAATAATACAATAGTGTAGCTGTATCAATATATTGCTCACGGAGTCCACTACTGCCTTGTTCCTCCTGGTCCGGACTTTTAGACCTTACAACATTGGTTATGTCATTTTTTTTAACCAAAAAACAAAAACAGAAATTAGAACACACAGTGAAATGGTCCCTGTATACACCAAAATGCATACTGGAGTATATAAAGTTGCATTATTTAACCTCATTCCATGTTTATTTAAACTGGTTGTTTTCCCTGTTTGGATGTGAGGAGTCACCTTAGATTATGGGTCACTAAACATGGTCCTGAAGATCCACAGTGAGTGCAGATTTTCATTTCAACCAATTTCTTAATTAGAACCCATTTATTTACTACTAAAGCAATACATTTTTTGGGCTTAATTTTTGTTATCTTGCCTGTTACAATTCATAACCCCTAATTGCCTATTTTACTTTTTAGCAGCTGCATTTAAGTTTTAATTGTTACCTGTTTTCTTAACCAGACATTAGTAAATAATGAAATGCAGATAACGAATAAACCAGCAGCTCTCCAGGTAATGTGCTTCCTTATAAACATATATATATGCACCATGAAGTATCTGTATTAAATATGTTTAGAAATAAAAGAGTGGGGAATTGGAAGGAACATTAAATTTAAATCTGTTCTGGTCCAAAAAACATGGATAATGCTCTCAGAGAAAGAAACTCTACAGTACAATCAAAATTTCTTTTGGATTAATGAAAGCACTAACAAGCCAAATAGTTAAATATCAATGCAGCATTTGGCTGTTAATCGTGATGCACATACAAGAAGATTTGTACGGTGACAAATGATGTGAAGGGAGGAATTTGCAGCTTTTCTTGCAAACTACAATTCACATTCATGTGTAAAGTGAGAATAAAAACTTGTTTTTAACTCAAAAGACATTGAATGAAATGACAATTGAATTATCTGACTTGTCGGATCATTGATGTCATGTCTGTTTTCTGTGCTTGGCCACACTTAGCAATCATGCTGTTCCTGAATATTACTGAACTGAGTTCAGGCCCACCTCTTCCAAGCAGACCTGGGCATGGTACGGTTGGCTCACCACAGAGCAATCACACTAGTCAAATGAACTAGACTTTGCGGGGTTACATGTGGTCAAAAGGAATGAATTGCCAGTGTGAGTACACCCTTATATTGTCCAAGCGTCCTAAAAGGATCAGCTCCAAAGGTAGGGTATTGGGCTCAGCAGTCAGCAATGGTACACAAAAGTTCAGACATCCAAAAAGTAGCAACAATTGTAAATTATTCTGAAAAAGCATGTTATATGGCTGGCCTAGTGGATGCCAAAAGAGCTAGCTAGGCACATACAATCATAGGAAAAATTGTGTATATTAAAAAAAAGGCAATACTAATTTTTACCATCCATTAGAGCAGTTCTCCAGAAGAAGCAAGCACCACCGCCTTCTAATGACTGGCATGTCATCCTAAGATAAAAAGCATACATAAATAAATGCCATGGTTAAAAGTATGCCATGCATAGAGAGAAAAAAAGTATATATTAGCATTTTACAAGACATACAGCAGTAAAGTCAAAGGACTCTTCCATTGTTAGATAAAATGCATACTGTGAGAAAATACTGAGATAACAATTAACATATAATCACATTTAAGGTAATTAACAAACCTATGTTTAAAAGCACTTTATTACTATTTGAAAAGTCTATTGAAAATAGATTGAAAATGTTCAATTCCTGTCCCCTTTAAGCTGCTTTCAAAAAGTTAAAAGGTTTTACAAACTGTCCTTTTGGTAAAGTTAATATGGTGTATGTACAGACATAAACAATATTTTTTACCACCCATCTTATATCTTAAAATTAAAATGCCAATGTATATGGAACTGCTGTTAGGTTGCAGGTTTACTATTCTGATTTTATCTTTCTCAATATTAACACAGTAAAGTACATCAACCACTGCAGTATTTTGCATAAGTAAAAATTATTTAAAAATATGAAGCTATAGCTGTTTAAAGCAGTGGTTCCTAAACTCGATCCAGGGGACCCCCTCTGGCTGCAGGTTTTTGTTCCAACCAACTTCTGTTTTTCATTGGACTCTTAGCCTAATTAAGTGAGTCATTGTTTCTGTGTTTGGGAGTCAATGTAGAAATTACAAACTAAGTTTGGTAAATTTTTATTAAAATTTAATAAGCAGTTATATGGGGAATATGTATTTTTTTAAGTCTTCAACAGTATTTTCAACCTAATTTTTATTCTGATTTTTCTGGTGTTCTGTTTATTTAATTTACTAATTAGTGGGTCTGACACTGTAGTCGTTGCTGCTTTCATCATCCCGGGTGTCTGCTATACTGGTTGTTAATTGTAACTATTATTTTTTTAAATCAAGGCAGCAAACTACACAGGAAAAGGGGAAAAATAATAGGCAAACAACAAAAGAGAGTTAAGCATTTATAGCTTTAGAAAAAATTTTTTCTAAATGTCTTATAAATAGAAAAACCATACTGTTATGTTTTTCTGAATGCAGAATAAGAGAAGAGTAGTATTTTTGACAATTATATGATCCTTTGATAAACATAAGCCTGTAAAATAACATTACAGTTTATTTAATCAAAGCAAAAATGACGATAAAAAAATGTCTGCAAAAAAAAAAATCATATATGAAATCAAACCAAAGTACAAACAAAATCCTGTAATGCAAATTTTTTAAAAACACACTAAAAAATTCAATTGCATATTTTAATCACTTTATTTTCGAAACAAACTTACCTGCATTTTGTAAAGAGACAAAACAAATCTCTGGGTAGGAGGAACCAGGAAGCAAGTGGGAACATGAATAGAAACACACAAAGACATTGGCTGAAGTTAAATTTGACAGACAACCTCAGATTGTTTATAATTGGACAAATTAACGTTTGATTGATGTGTACTTGCAACAATCTATCTATCTATATGATTTGCTGAAGTCCTGCACTAATAACAATATGATTCACTTCAGTGGAATTTGATTGACATTTATCCCGCCTTCACAGACCCGCTCATTTTACTCCAGGCTGCAGCAATATCTTGTTGCATGGTGTCAGTGTCAGTAGTAGGATTTGAACCCACAAAGCCTTAATCACCATACCACACGACCTGCCTGTTAAGATTTACTTCAAGTCAGTATAGGTTTCCAAATGCTAAACTGATCAGCCTAGCTAAATTGAATGTCCAGTTGTTATCTAAACACCATTCATGTTCTTATCAGTTGTCAGATTTGATCCAGACTATTTCAGTTACTAGCTGATTAATCCTAAATGGTGTGACATGCAGAGTTGTGTGTTTAAGCATCATACCCTACTGGTACTTATGACCAAGAAAAATATCTGAGCTAGATTGACATTTTAGTTGTACCGCAGCAATAAAAAGTAATCATTTTTATATCTCGTGATTACAGAAAATAAAAACTACAAATACATTTTCTTTGCATATACAGTATATGAACTTGTTTAAATAGTTAAGCATTAAGTGTGAATATGGGGAAATATATGAGCTGAGAAACAATGTCTAAAATTAGAGCTGAAGACCTGACACATAGTCCTTTATGCACTGTGGCAAAGTACATGCTGGTAGATTTGATTGCATAGATAAAAGGAGGTGTTTATAAAATTGTATTGTTTATTTGTTAGCATAGATATTAGGGCACCTACCACACTGTTGTTTGCCACAATAGCTTAATATAAGAATGGGGACCATTCTTAATATAAGAATGAGACCTGGGGACCTGGGTTTGCTTCCCGGGTCCTCCCTGCGTGGAGTTTGCATGTTCTCCCCGTGTCTTCGTGGATTTCCTCCGGGCGCTCCAGTTTCCTCCCACAGTCCAAAGACATGCAGGTTAGGTGGATTGGCGATTCTAAATTGGCCCTAGTGTGTGCTTGGTGTGTTTGTGTGTGTCCTGCGGTGGGTTGGCACCCTGCCCGGGATTGGTTCCTGCCTTGTGCCCTGTGTTGGCTGGGATTGGCTCCAGCAGACCCCCATGACCCTGTGTTCGGATTCAGCGGGTTGGAAAATGGATGGATGAAACCTGGCGTACACACATTTTTATGCAATTTACCCTTTATAAATCACAATCACCTTGTAAATCTGCGTACATAAACACCTCGAATGTTGTCCTGAAACAACCATATATGGGTTATGCAAATCAACCTCATGCATATGCAGCAGATCGACATTGGCTTGTATAGCGGCCTCCCACCTGACACATCAAGACCCTGCCACATGCATTCAAGAGTATCCGGCTGTGCTCTGGAACTGAGAGCAGAAGATCATGTGCAGAATTATAGTGCCTTTCCTCTTTGTTCTTGGGGTCAGGGAAAGGCTTAAGGCGCCTGCTTCTGAGTGGGTAGCTGCTGTTACCTGGCACATATGACAGTGTGATTGCTGTTAAAATGAATAGTACGGGCCATATGAAAAAATGAGAGTTCAGCTAAAGCTACTTTGCCTCAAAATAAACGAATCCCTGGGTTGACCCTGGCCAATGAGCCATGAGTTTTGCCTCATCTTATGGTTATGGTTAACAAAAGCAGCTAGGTGCCCTTATTGCAATATCAGTGAAGTAAATTGCTCCCATTACATTAGGAGAATAAGATGCTCTGTAGATTGCCTTTTTATGCTGGAAAAAACATGTTATGTTTTATGTATGTGCAACCATATTATACAAAAACTGAATTTAGTGCCTCACAGTTAGTTAATAGCTTCAAAACAGCAGGTATGACAGAGTGAAGCATAGTCGAGATATTCTTGACCTTTCAGCTAGTTCCTTGAGAAATGACAATACTTGGCCGATATAAACTGGCGAAAAACCAAAAAAAAGTTCTTCAGTGCAAATATGCAGCATTGGTCATCTTAAAAGGGAACTAAAATATCACATTCATCATTTTTGAAGATTTATATGTTTGCTGTGCCAACACACATTATAATAATGGCTTAGTGATATGAATTATTGTAAATTATCATTTGGCTGGTCTGGTTGCATTTCCCTACTTGATCAAGAATGTCGTCAATTCCCAGTTTCTCCGAAATGTTGCGTACGCATGGAAGTTGACATAAATATGTGCATGTTCTCCTGTCAAGTTTCTTTTATATATACTGATGTTTGCGAAGAAAGTTGTGTTTGCACATTTCGCCTTTCTTTTTGTGTTTATGCAAGCTTTATAAAAGACACCCCAAGACACAGTTTTAAAGACAAAACTTAAGCCCCTGGCAAAAAAGAATAAAAAAATTCACCCTTGTTCATATTGTACTATAGACTCTGTTTAATGATGCTAATATGATGCCTTTGTAGCTGTTTACCTTTCAGCAAGTGCTAGGCTGCATGAAAAAAGAATGTTTTTTTAAGGTGTGCATGCCCTCTGTGAAACACAATATATTCTCTTGTTATAGTTATCCTCTACATGTGCTAATTTGGGCCTAAATACCAACAGACATTTTTAAGTATATTGTACATAAGAAGTAACCCTAGTGTGCTTATACTGTAGGTACTACCAGTCCGTATTCTTTACAAAAGGCCAATGTCCAATTGAAAATAATGCTTTTTCTAGTAATGGTGAAAAAGACTGTGGTTCTAACACAAACAGATATTACATACAGCGTTTTACAAATATTATTATTTCAACTAATCAAAGGAGCAGTGATTAGAGATGAGTTTACAAGGAAAAGCTGTTTGTTATTTAAGACTACAATTTGATGCACTTGTCTAAGTTTCTATCTACCAACCTCAAGCAATCCTGATGACAACATCTAACTCTTCTAACTACGCAATATAGTCCTCTCCAATGAACATACTTAATCCAACAGCACTACTTTGTAATTAGTCACGACTACAACTACAGTATAATAAGATTTGGTGCCTCATATAAATTGCCATTGCATAGAAGCTGACTTTTCATTGTCTCATAATAAAATAATCACAATATCTTAAATCATTTCTCTGTCTGTGCTACAAACAATAGCAAAATGAATTATTGTCTTTCAGTCAAGGACTTCCAATAATGTTACTGGAATACAATTAAGATCCTCTTACTTGTGCGTTCAAAGGTCACAATCTTTGCCGCAGAAAAACGTTATAACAAAATACTGCTCAGTACAGCATTCAATACATGCTAATAAAACCTCATGGCAGTAATTGAACTCTGCTCGGCAGGAAGAGTAGGTATATCCATTGTTTTACATTTCAATAGAAATATATGTGACATACAATCAAGGGACATCCACTTTAGAGAATTTGAGAATGTTTAAAATTCAAGGCTCTGAGAATCAGGCCTTTTAACTTTCCACGGCTGTGTCAATATTATTAACATACAATGCACAAGATGTTGATATCTAATCCTTTGACATAACACATGTTTAATGCAAATGAGGCAACTCTAAGTGTATCCCAAACAGATTTACTCCTGGTTTATTAAATATTGATAATTTGATTTCATATAAGAAACTTTTAGAAAAAAAAACACATAAACTAAATCACATATTTCTATTAATGAAGCTATGTTGTGACAAAACATGAATGAAAAGAAACATATCAGCATAGCAATCTTTAATATGTGATATATAAATCATAAACTTGGTATCAAGAGATTCCATTTGATTTTAAAACTTATCTCTCAAGGTCTTTTTTTCTTTCATCTTGTAGGAGTAAATATTAAAGGTTTTCTCACCTTTATTCTGTTTAATCATTCTAAATAATTTGAGGGAAACAAGTTATCACAATTCATATTGGTAGCTCAGGACTTGCTGCCATCTGATTCATCTTCTTATATGAATAATTTATAAGTGTTGTGTGCCTTTGAGTTTCTGTCAAGTCTATGTTTTTACATGCCATAAATATTATTATAAAGACTACAAATTTTATTAACATTATGTGCCACAGTTACACATATCATTGTTTAACTGATGAAATATTTTGACAGATCAGTGTTTATATATGGTATGATAGTTTTTAGTGGCAGAGATATGTTGCCCAATATGCAGCCTTTTTCTGCCACCGAAGGAAGTGGAGATGCTGCTGCTCCTTCTTGGCTATGGATGTGGTATTAATTGACCAAGTAAGGTCAGCTGCCAGGTGTACACCGAAGACTTTGATTCTTTTGACTAATTCCACTGCATAGCCCTCAATGTACAGTGGGGTGTGGACAGCTTGTGTTGTCCTGAATTCAACAATCATCTCTTCTGTCTTGTCCACAGTAAGATACAGATTATAGCACTTGCACCAGTCCAACAATACTCGTCTCTCCATTCTGTAACCTGACTCATCCCCATTGCTGGTAAGACCCACCACTGTTGTCATCTGAAATTTACTTAGTATACAGCCCCGTGGGTGCCAGTGCTCATTGTGAAGGTGTTTCTGATGTAGACTGTCAGGGGTCTCCCTGTCAGGAAGTCCAGGATCCAGTTGCATAGGGAAGTGTTGTAATCTAACAGACCCAATTTTCCTATGTGCATCTAAAGGATGATGGTGTTAAACGTTGAAGTGAAGTCAGTGAACAGCATTCCAGCATAAGTGTCTCTTTTTCACAGATAGGATAGGTCCTGAGGAAGGGTAGATGATATGGCATATTCAGTAAAACAGTCCAGGCTACATGCAAATTGGTGAGGGTCATATGATGTGGGAAGTCCAGCTTTCAAATGGCACAAGACAAGCCTCTTGAAGCACTTCATGATGACCATTATGAATGCTATAGGGTGATAGTCATTGAGGGCAAGTGACAGATTTCTTTGCCACAGGTATGATGAAGGTGGTTTTGAAGCACTTGGAGACAACTTTCCTGTTATGAGGGAAAAGTTGAAGATGTCTGTAAAGATATTCGTCAGCTGATTTGCACATTCCCTGAGCACTTGGCCAGGTATGTTGTCTGGCCAGCAGCTTTGCTCTGGTTTACATTTAACAAAGATACATGGACAAACACAGCAGTTATTTCTCAGTAGTGATGAACTTCCTTGAAATATATCATTCAGACTGTGGATGTAATTTATTTTGAACATCTAGAAGGGGCAGATTTGTGTCTGTGGTGTTCTGAAAGTGGCTCTGGTTTTTCTTGTCATACTCTTGCTTAGCAGCTTCGATGCCTACAGATAGGTTTGCCGTTATTGTCTTGTGGGTTGTCTTTTCACCTGACCTAAAGGCAGCATTACAGGATTTTTAACAGTGAATGCACCTCTGTTGTCACCCACAGTTTCTGATTTGCACATGTTTTAATAGTCTTTGAGACAGTTACATCATCTATGCAAATTTTACAGGAGTATCCATCATCAGTTACTCCTCTAAGTTGGTTTGATCGCCATAGGTGGCAGCTACTTTAAGGATGGCCCAGTCTGTGTGATCAAAACTGTCCTGCGGGGCTGAAACAGGTCACACCCTGATATATTTGAGAGTTGGTTTGGACAGTTTAAACAGTATTCTGTATGCCAGCAGTAGCCAAATGGAAACACGATCAGAAAAACAAAGATGTGGGCAGGGTATGGCTTTATAGTCATCTCAAGAGTTTTTAAACACAAGGCCCAACTTGTTCTCTTCCCTGGGTGGAAAGTTCATGTGTTGATAAAAGTTGGGGTGAACTGTTTTCACGTTCACATGATTAAAATCCCCAGCCACAACAATGAATAGGTGGGATGTGTGGTTTGCAGCTCTGTAACAGTTATGTAAAGTACACTCAGCACTTCTTTAGAATTAACTCCCGGAGGGATGTAAATGGACAGAATAAAAGTCATAATCAATAACAGTGATAGTATAATGTAATTACATGTATTAAATATACATAAAATGTGGTTTCTCTTTATAGAATTTTGCAATTTGTTGTAGTGAAAAACCTACCCCAAACAGGATTTAAGTGGCTGAAACAGACAATATTCCAACTCAAGTAATTGTTGGTTGTACAGGATCTAGAGCTAACTGTAGTTCATATTTATTAAACAATATTCTTAAAGAAGCTGACATGAGAATGTGATAAGCTACATTGGGATTAGTTTTGCAACCTGGAGTTGCTGTTAAACATATAAAAGAGGAAAATACACAAGTTAAAAAAGTGACCCTCAAGAGAAATTTGAAAGAGTAAATTAATCAGTAATGTTTTTCTGTTATAAGAAAGACCATTTTGAAAATGAACCAATTATTTTTTTGTTTTTTTCAGAAGTTTGTGCAGCAGCCTCTATTGGAGATAGCACAGTGAATAAAAATTGAGCTCTACCAACACATTTCCCTGAAGAATAAACCTATGAAATTTCAATGATATCGGTCCACTAGGAGCCAAGTTTTTTTCATTTTGACAGACAGACATGATGATAAGAGGTTCTATAAATCTAAAAAAAATTAAAACTGTCCACTCTAGTTGATTACTTAAAAACTTTTGTTTTAAACAGCAT
The DNA here is from genome assembly GCF_900747795.2 of Erpetoichthys calabaricus. NCBI lineage: Eukaryota > Metazoa > Chordata > Cladistia > Polypteriformes > Polypteridae > Erpetoichthys > Erpetoichthys calabaricus. Next base: position 187,712,031 of record NC_041398.2, read on the forward strand.
GGAAATAAAGATGTTTAAAGCAGCATCCACACAGAACATCCATCCATCCATCCATTAGCCAACCCGCTGAATCCGAATACAGGGTCATGGGGGTCTGCTGGAGCCAATCCCAGCCAACACAGGGCACAAGGCAGGGAACCAATCCTGGGCAGGGTGCCAACCCACCGCAGGACACACACAAACACACCCACACACCAAGCACACACTAGGGCCAATTCAGAATCGCCAATCCACCTAACCTGCATGTCTTTGGACTGTGGGAGGAAACCGGAGCGCCCGGAGGAAACCCACGCAGACACGGGGAGAACATGCAAGCTCCACGCAGGGAAGACCTGGGAAGCGAACCCGGGTCTCCTAACTGCGAGGCACCACACAGAACAATTGCCAGGCAAAATATCTTCATAGAAATACTGACACTTTCTTGAGAATGCGATGCATCATCGATGATGTCACTTGTCTATAACACCTAGAATACAAATAAGTAAACTAATGCATATATAATCAAAAATATGTAACTTTGGTTCATACAGATGATAAGGCTGACAAAAGAGAAGGTCTAACTACCACTGTTCTTTAAAGACTAGTGATTTACAGTGCTGTCTGTGTGGAATTTGTATGTATTTGAATTTATGACTGTGTTAAGTGATTGACTGGTATTTCATTCAGGTGTGAATATATGTTCCAACCCCGCAACACCATGTGTATGAAATCATGTGGTAAGCATGTAGGCCTGCATGTCTCTGGATGACCACTGGTTACTGCACAATCACATGTTTATAAGTTGGGAGATTAGTCAGGAAACACAAGTGCTCTGTTTCCACATGAGAGCCGAGGAGAGGATACTCAAGTGGAAAACAAAAACAAATTAAAGATATTCTTAACTTCTTTACTTTCCAAATCTGGACTTTTCTCATTATTCTTCTTGCAATGAAACCCATTTTACTTCCATTAGTAAGAACAGTGTCTATAAAAAGTATTCTCCCACATTCACATTTTATTGTTATACCACATTGAATCGTGGTTGATTTAATTAGGCATTTCTAAAATTGGTCAACAGAAAAAGACTCTTTATTGTGAAACAGATGACTTTAAAACAGATCACTGCAAAGTGGTCTAAATTAATTGCAAATATAAATCACCAAATAATTGAATGCATATGTATACACCTAAATCATCATTGGCTCGGTCAATTGATTTTATAACTCACATAATTAGTTAAACAGAGATCAACTGTCTGTAGTCAAGAGGTATCAGTTGATTTTAGTATAAATGTGCCTGTCTCTGGAAGGTCAAACTTGTGGTGAATCAGTACCATGGACTAACCTACACAATAATGAGTAAAGACCAATTCAAGCAACTACATGTAAAAGTCACTGAAAAGAACAAATCAGGAAGAAGACAAGAAAATATCCAAGTCACTGAATATCCCTTGGTGTCCAATTAAATACCCATTAAGAAATAGAGTGTGGTAGAGCTGTAAAATGCTTGGAACAGGTCATCCACAAAAGCTCAGTGATGATGCAAGAAGTACACAAGAAGACACATTATCAGAAATACACTATCCCCACCATGAAGCATGGTGATGGCAGTATCATGCTGTGGGGATGCTTGTCTGCAGCAGGCCATGGAAGGCTTGTGAGGGTGGAAACTAAACTGAATTCAGCATACTACAGATAATTCCTGGAGGAAAACCTGCTGCACTCTGCAAGAAACCTGTGACATGAGAGAAGATTTGGTTTTTAGTAAAACAACGACCCAAGGCATAAAACTAAAGCTAAAGCTTAAAAACAACATCGGTGTCTTGGAGTGTCCGAACTCAGTCTAATTGGGAATTTGTTGCTGAGCTTTAAAATGTCTGTTTGCCCACAGCCCCCATGCAACTTAACATGGCTTGACCAGTTCTTCAAAAATGAATAGGGAAAAAATTCCAGCATCCAGATGTGCAAAGCTGATACAGACCTTTCCAGATAGACTCTGGGCTATCAAGGCTGCCAAAGGTGCTTCCACTAAATTCTGCCCTGATGAGGCTGAATACTTATGTAGTCAATTATTTTGTGTTTTATATTTATAATTAATTTAGATCACTTTGCAGAGATCTGTTGTCGCTTCTTTCGATCAATGACAAACAAGTCAAATAAGTCCACATTTTATTATAATAAAATGTGAAAACAAAGGGGGTGTATACTTTGCATTGCATTAATGTTGTGTACTTTTCTAAGATTCTGAATCACTGTCAGTAACTGAAAATATTGAGCTGGAGATGGTTTAAAATGCCAAGAAAAATGGATGAATTTTCACTAAATAGAAGTTTTGTTGGTTTGACTAGAAACACCAATGAAATAGTAACTGGCACCAACTGATGCCGGTGAATGATTCTTCCATGTAAGATGAAATATCCATCCATCCATCCATTTTCCAACCCACTGAATCCGAACACAGGGTCACGGGGGTCTGCTGGAGCCAATCCCAGCCAACACAGGGCACAAGGCATGAACCAATCCTGGGCAGGGTGCCAACCCACCGCAGGACACACACAAACACACCCACACACCAAGCACACACTAGGGCCAATTTAGAATCGCCAATCCACCTAACCTGCATGTCTTTGGACTGTGGAAGGAAACCGGAGTACCCGGAGGAAACCCACGCAGACACGGGGAGAACATGCAAACTCCATGCAGGGAGGACCTGGGAAGCAAACCCTGGGTCTCCTTACTGCGAGGCAGCAGCGCTACCACTGCGCCACCATGCCGCCTCAAGATGAAATATATAAATAATTATTTAACACATATGCAGCCAAAAAATCAACAATTAAGCAGGCACAAATCCCATCCTGATTGTCAACTCTGGCTCTTAAGCAAGACCCTTAACCTAAAAATTGCTTTCCTCTAAATCATTGAATTCTGGTGTTCCAATCACTTCCATGGACACAGGTGTATAAAATCAAGCACCTAAACATGCAGACTGCTTCTACAAACATTTGTGAGAAAATGGGTCACTCTAAGGAGCTCAGTGAATTCAAGTGTGGAACCGTGATAGGATGCTACCTATAAGTCCATTCGTGAAATTTCCTCACTACTAAATATTCCATGGTCAACTGTTAGTGATATTATAACAAAGTGGAAGCAACTGGGAACAACAACAGCTCAGCCGCAAAGTGGTAGGCCATGTTAAATCACAGAGTGGGGACAACACATGCTGAAGCGCAATGTGCAGAATTCGGCAACTTTCTGCAGAGTCAATAGCTACAGACCTCCAAACTTCGTGTGACCTCCAAATTAGCTCAAGAACAGTGCACAGAAGCTTCATGGAATGGGTTTTAGCAGCTGTATCCAAGACTTACATCACCAAGTGCAATGCAAAGCATCGGATGAAGTGGTGTAAAGCACACCGCCACTAGACTCTAGAGCAGGGGTCTCCAAACTTTTCAGCCTGAGGGCCGCATTAACTATCAAACAGCAGTTTGGGGGCCGACTACACATTCGAGGTCCAAATAAAAAAGAATCAAAACATAGATGTTGCTTTTAATTATTTATTTAATATTATTTTATTCAGTTATTATTTAACAACACATTGATACACTACACATGAACACCTGTATTAGTGGGAATGGTGAAATTGTTTCCTGGTTGCCAAAATAGCAGACATTTCTGGCTTTAGATTTGATGTCCCTAACATCAACAGTGACCTGAGATTATCATCAGACAAGTTTGTTCTCAAATTGTTCTTCACGTATTTCATTCTTGAAAATGTTTGTTCACACAAGTACGTTGTTCCAAAGATTGAAAGGTACCTTGATGCAAAAGTTTTGATATTAGGAAAGTCTTCCTTGGGCAAAAACTGGTAAAGTCATTTGCTTGCAACTCAATGACCTCCAGCTGCAGTTCATCTGGGCAACTGGCCACATCTGCTTCAAATGGGTTTTGAAACAGTCTCACTTCTTCTGCCTTTGAATCCAAGTCAGAAAACCGCTCCTGAAACTGCAGCTGGAGGTCTTTGATGATCTCGCATGCAAATGACGTGGGGAACTCAGCTGTTGCTTCAGCCATGAAGACCTTGCACTGCTGAAAGTGCGTCAAGTTGTTGGCCTGTACTTGTTCCAAAAAGAAGACAAGTTTAGATCTGAAGGCCTTTAGGTGGGTGTATAGATAAGAAACTAGATTTTTCTCTCCTTGTAGTTTTAGGTTCAGAAAATTTAAATGACTAGTTATGTCTGCAGCAAAGGCCAATTTCCATACCCACTCTTCATCAGATAGTAATGGCTGTGGCTTGCCTTTACTTTCCAATAAGTCACCTATTTCCTTTCTTAATTCAAATACTCTGCTCATAACTTTCTCACAACTTAGCCATCTTACTGCTGTGTAATATGGTAAATCTTGCGCTTCTGTGTCAGTATCTTTCAACATGTCTCTGAACTGTCTATGGTTGAGCCCATGTGACCTTATTAAATTCACCATCTTCACCACAGGATTCAGTACACTGCTAATGCCCACATATTTAGCACACAAAGCTTGCTGGTGAATAATACAGTGCAGGAACATTGGTTGTGGAATGTTTTTCTCATTACACATCTGCTTCACTTGTCCAACCAAGCCTTTCTTTATGCCACTCGTGTTCATTCCTCCATCAACAGTCAGGCAACTGAGGTTAGTCCAGTCCATGTTATAATCAGCAAATGTTTTTTTCAATTCATTGAATATATCCTCTCCGGTAACAGTGCCATATATGCTATGTAGGGAAGCCAGCTCTTGTGTTATATTCATGTCTTCATCCACACCTCTAATGAACACAAGCAGTTGAGAGGTGGAACAGCTGTCCAGCGATTCATCCATTGCAATTGAAAAATGGCGAAACTTGCTTGCATTTTTCACTGAGTCACAATGTTTTCACCCATGTCTGCAACACGGCGGGCAATGGTATTTGCACCCAAAGCTACATTTTTAAATTGTTTCGACTTTTCTGTGCAAAGTTCCTCAGCCACCTCCAACAAACATTCCTTCACTACTTCACCATCTGTAAACGGTTTGCCACTTTTAGCCAGGACGTAGGCAATTTTATAACTGGCCTTAGTCAAGGATTCATTTTCATTTCAGGATTTACTGAGCAATGCCCTCTGAGATGTGAGTTGATTTTGTAATTTAGAAAATTTTTCGGCACGAACTTTACCCTCCAACTGTGCATATTTCTCCTGATGTTTGCTTTGATGATGACGGCGCAGGTTGTATTCTTTTATCACAGCCACGGTTTCGTTGCAAATCACACACAATGCTTTCTCGCCGGATTTGATGAAGAAGTATTTCAAACTCCATTCTTCTTGAAATTGCCGACACTCATCGTCTATTTTTCTTTTCCTCTTCTCGGCCATCGTTGGGCACTAAAATAAAGTGACTTCAACATGAATAAATAGTGAAACTAAAAGTATCTTGCACACAATATCGCTCAAAAAACCTGATTATGTGAACTAATTTCATCGCAATTATAGCTGCAAATGACCCGAAACAATTTTTAAAACTTCTTATGATTTCTTAAGTTAAACTTACCTGAATATAGTCTGCAAATATATCCACTTATGGTAGAGAGATATTCGCTTTTAATGTTTCCTCTTCATAATATTCGGAAATTTCTTATTAAACTAACGACATTCCCAATACTTTATACACACTGGTAAGTAATTACGCGAAGGAAATTATCTATAATAAT